>NW_027175289.1:300000-559886 GCF_028021215.1 Eschrichtius robustus | reverse complement strand
GGCGATTCGAATCTACCTCCTGAAATCTGTTTCCTGCAATTCTGCCTTGCTTTCAAATCCTCTTCGTTGCCTTCCCTCAATATATCTGTGGATGAGAGTTATCATTCATAACTCTGCGGATTTCTGAATTGCAGTGTCCCTGAGCTCCATTTTTCAACTGGCTTTTTTGGGAGCTGGCCGCAAAAGCGCGGGATTGCCTCAGGCCCTATTCTGCTTCTGGGCGGCAGGCTTAGCTTGTGGTTAATTCTTCTTCCTGATGGGAAATAGATTGACCTGTGCCTGTCCCAACACCTAGATCTAGTCTCTCATTGGTTGCCCCTCTTCCCGTTCATCCTCAGGACAAATTGCAACCTGTAGGGAATAGGAGCTTAAAGGTGCTGATTCTCCAAGTAGGGAGGTTGCTAGTAAAGTAGCTGGAAAGGCGAACCCGAGCACAAGGAGATGAGAAATGAGGTGCGTATTAGAAACCTTTCAAAATCACACGGTGTACCATCTTCTGGGTTTCTCATGCATGTTTTCGATGTAGGAAGATGCCCTTGAACCTGGAGATTTGGGACCCATGGGATGGGTACAAGGCAGTATTACTTTAAAGGGTCTGCGTTTGCTCACCCAACCTCACCCAACCTTTCAGCCCCAAGAGTGTCCACCCTTATGTCTCATCCAGCTGTGGGTCTAGATATGGTCAATCCAGGTTGCATCACAGCCTCTGAACGAATTTTGTAAGAATTTCTCTCTCTTTCACTGTCTTTGTTTTACGGGTTTTTAAAAGTAATTTATTTTTATAATGGGGTTTAGCTGCTTTTCACGGCTGTGTTTATGCGGCTTTACACCCACTTGACTCACTTCCAGACAGATATCAATACATAGGTTTTAAGATTCTTACTAGTCACATATATTCTTGTGCGGTGAATAGGGGGTGTTGAGTCCAGTTCACTGAGCAAGGAGTAGGTCTTGTCTATTACATATTGGGTGTATGGAACGGTATCTGAGCGAATTTGAAACCCTTGTTTTATGCATCACCCCACCTCACCTTTCCCGCTCAGCAGCCATCGTGTGTTTTCTAAACGTGTGACTCTGTTCTGTTTTGTAATTCAGTTCAAGTGTAGCGGTTTTTACATTCCCTCTATAAGTGATAGCTTATGATAAGTGTCTTTTTCTGTGTGACTTATTTCACTTAGGATCATCGTACCTAAATCCACTCATCTTGCTTCTACTAGCCTTATGACATTGATTTCATGTCTGAGTGATATTCCATTGTACATAAGGACCACAACTTCTTTATCCATTTTTCTCTTTCCTGGGATATTTAAGGTGTCATGAAGTGGAGGTTCTTGTCAACAGAGCAGCCCTAAACTTTGGGGTGCCTGTGTCTTGCTGATTTTTAGTTTTCCCAATTTATACGCCCATGAGAGGACGTGCCCTATGCTCCCTAAGCTGTGTTTTTTCGATGTTTCAGGACACACCGTACACTTTTCCAGAGTGGCTGTTGGCAATTTACATCCCGCCCATCAGCGTAGCAAGGCTGCCATTTCTCCATGGCCTGTCCTGCATTTCTGGTTTTGACACTTTTTGCAGCATGGCACTTTTGACCGATGGGAAGCGAGACTTCTTTGTAGCACTGATTTGCCTTTCCAGGTTGCTTGGTTGGCCAAAAAGGGCGTATGCGTTTTTTCCTGAATATATTCAGGAAAAAACGCATACGCCCTTTTTGGCCAAGGGCATCATTGTCGACGTTTTGCCGCTTTTCATGTGCTTTAAAGGCGATTCGAATCTACCTCCTGAAATCTGTTTCCTGCAATTCTGCCTTGCTTTCAAATCCTCTTCGTTGCCTTCCCTCAATATATCTGTGGATGAGAGTTATCATTCATAACTCTGCGGGTTTCTGAATTGCAGTGTCCCTGAGCTCCATTTTTCAACTGGCTTTTTTGGGAGCTGGCCGCAAAAGCGCGGGATTGCCTCAGGCCCTATTCTGCTTCTGGGCGGCAGGCTTAGCCTGTGGTTAATTCTTCTTCCTGATGGGAAATAGAGTGACCTGTGCCTGTCCCAACACCTAGATCTAGTCTCTCATTGGTTGCCCCTCTTCCCGTTCATCCTCAGGACAAATTGCAACCTGTAGGGAACAGGAGCTTAAAGGTGCTGATTCTCCAAGTAGGGAGATTGCTAGTAAAGTAGCTGGAAAGGCGAACCCGAGCACAAGGAGATGAGAAATGAGGTGCGTATTAGAAACCTTTCAAAATCACACGGTGTACCATCTTCTGGGTTTCTCATGCATGTTTTCGATGTAGGCAGATGCCCTTGAACCTGGAGATTTGGGACCCATGGGATGGGTACCAGGCAGTATTACTTTAAAGGGTCTGCGTTTGCTCACCCAACCTCACCCAACCTTTCAGCCCCAAGAGTGTCCACCCTTATGTCTCATCCAGCTGTGGGTCTAGATATGGTCAATCCAGGTTGCATCACAGCCTCTGAACGAATTTTGTAAGAATTTCTCTCTCTTTCACTGTCTTTGTTTTACGGGTTTTTAAAAGTAATTTATTTTTATAATGGGGTTTAGCTGCTTTTCACGGCTGTGTTTATGCGGCTTTACACCCACTTGACTCACTTCCAGACAGATATCAATACATAGGTTTTAAGATTCTTACTAGTCACATATATTCTTGTGCGGTGAATAGGGGGTGTTGAGTCCAGTTCACTGAGCAAGGAGTAGGTCTTGTCTATTACATATTGGGTGTATGGAACGGTATCTGAGCGAATTTGAAACCCTTGTTTTATGCATCACCCCACCTCACCTTTCCCGTTAAGCAGCCATAGTGTGTTTTCTAAACGTGTGACTCTGTTCTGTTTTGTAATTCAGTTCAAGTGTAGCGGTTTTTACATTCCCTCTATAAGTGATAGCTTATGATAAGTGTCTTTTTCTGTGTGACTTATTTCACTTAGGATCATCGTACCTAAATCCACTCATCTTGCCTCTACTAGCCTTATGACATTGATTTCATGTCTGAGTGATATTCCATTGTACATAAGGACCACAACTTCTTTATCCATTTTTCTCTTTCCTGGGATATTTAAGGTGTCATGAAGTGGAGGTTCTTGTCAACAGAGCAGCCCTAAACTTTGGGGTGCCTGTGTCTTGCTGATTTTTAGTTTTCCCAATTTATACGCCCATGAGTGGACGTGCCCTATGCTCCCTAAGCTGTGTTTTTTCGATGTTTCAGGACACACCGTACACTTTTCCAGAGTGGCTGTTGGCAATTTACATCCCGCCCATCAGCGTAGCAAGGCTGCCATTTCTCCATGGCCTGTCCTGCATTTCTGGTTTGGACACTTTTTGCAGCATGGCACTTTTGACCGATGGGAAGCGAGACTTCTTTGTAGCGCTGATTAGCCTTTCCAGGTTGCTTGGTTGGCCAAACAGGGCGTATGCGTTTTTTCCTGAATATATTCAGGAAAAAACGCATACGCCCTGTTTGGCCAAGGGCATCATTGTCGACGTTTTGCCACTTTTCATATGCTTTAAAGGCGATTCGAATCTACCTCCTGAAACCTGTTTCCTGAAATTCCGCCTTGCTTTCAAATCCTCTTCGTTGCCTTCCCTCAATATATCTGTGGATGAGAGTTATCAGTTATAGCTCTGCGGGTTTGTGAATTGCAGTGTCCCTGAGCTCCATTTTTCAACTGGCTTTTTTGGGAGCTGGCCGCAAAAGCGCGGGATTGCCTCAGGCCCTATTCTGCTTCTGGGCGGCGGGCGGCAGGCTGAGCCTGTGGTTAATTCTTCTTCCTGATGGGAAAATAGAGTGACCTGTGCCTGTCCCAACACATAGATCTAGTCTCTCATTGGTTGCCCCTCTTCCCGTTCATCCTCAGGACAAATTGCATCCTGTAGGGGACAGGAGCTTAAAGGTGCTGATTCTCCAAGTAGGGAGATTGCTAGTAAAGTAGCTGGAAAGGCGAACCCGAGCACAAGGAGATGAGAAATGAGGTGCGTATTAGAAACCTTTCAAAATCACACGGTGTACCATCTTCTGGGTTTCTCATGCATGTTTTCGATGTAGGAAGATGCCCTTCAACCTGGAGGTTTGGGACCCATGGGATGGGTACCAGGCAGTATTACTTTAAAGGGTCTGCGTTTGCTCACCCAACCTCACCCAACCTTTCAGCCCCAAGAGTGTCCACCCTTATGTCTCATCCAGCTGTGGGTCTAGATATGTCAATCCAGGTTGCATCACAGCCTCTGAACGAATTTTGTAAGAATTTCTCTCTCTTTCACTGTCTTTGTTTTACGGGTTTTTAAAAGTAATTTATTTTTATAATGGGGTTTAGCTGCTTTTCACGGCTGTGTTTATGCGGCTTTACACCCACTTGACTCACTTCCAGACAGATATCAATACATAGGTTTTAAGATTCTTACTAGTCACATATATTCTTGTGCGGTGAATAGGGGGTGTTGAGTCCAGTTCACTGAGCAAGGAGTAGGTATTGTCTATTACATATTGGGTGTATGGAACGGTATCTGAGCGAATTTGAAACCCTTGTTTTATGCATCACCCCACCTCACCTTTCCTGTTAAGCAGCCACAGTGTGTTTTCTAAATGTGTGACTCTGTTCTGTTTTGTAATTCAGTTCAAGTGTAGCGGTTTTTACATTCCTTCTATAAGTGATAGCTTATGATAAGTGTCTTTTTCTGTGTGACTTATTTCACTTAGGATCATCGTACCTAAATCCACTCATCTTGCTTCTACTAGCCTTATGACATTGATTTCATGTCTGAGTGATATTCCATTGTACATAAGGACCACAACTTCTTTATCCATTTTTCTCTTTCCTGGGATATTTAAGGTGTCATGAAGTGGAGGTTCTTGTCAACAGAGCAGCCCTAAACTTTGGGGTGCCTGTGTCTTGCTGATTTTTAGTTTTCCCAATTTATACGCCCATGAGAGGACGTGCCCTATGCTCCCTAAGCTGTGTTTTTTCGATGTTTCAGGACACACCATACACTTTTCCAGAGTGGCTGTTGGCAATTTACATCCCGCCCATCAACGTAGCAAGGCTGCCATTTCTCCATGGCCTGTCCTGCATTTCTGGTTTTGACACTTTTTGCAGCATGGCACTTTTGACCGATGGGAAGCGAGACTTCTTTGTAGCACTGATTTGCCTTTCCAGGTTGCTTGGTTGGCCAAAAAGGGCGTATGCGTTTTTTCCTGAATATATTCAGGAAAAAACGCATACGCCCTTTTTGGCCAAGGGCATCATTGTCGACGTTTTGCCTCTTTTCATGTGCTTTAAAGGCGATTCGAATCTACCTCCTGAAATCTGTTTCCTGCAATTCTGCCTTGCTTTCAAATCCTCTTCGTTGCCTTCCCTCAATATATCTGTGGATGAGAGTTATCATTCATAACTCTGCGGGTTTCTGAATTGCAGTGTCCCTGAGCTCCATTTTTCAACTGGCTTTTTTGGGAGCTGGCCGCAAAAGCGCGGGATTGCCTCAGGCCCTATTCTGCTTCTGGGCGGCAGGCTTAGCCTGTGGTTAATTCTTCTTCCTGATGGGAAATAGAGTGACCTGTGCCTGTCCCAACACCTAGATCTAGTCTCTCATTGGTTGCCCCTCTTCCCGTTCATCCTCAGGACAAATTGCAACCTGTAGGGAACAGGAGCTTAAAGGTGCTGATTCTCCAAGTAGGGAGATTGCTAGTAAAGTAGCTGGAAAGGCGAACCCGAGCACAAGGAGATGAGAAATGAGGTGCGTATTAGAAACCTTTCAAAATCACACGGTGTACCATCTTCTGGGTTTCTCATGCATGTTTTCGATGTAGGCAGATGCCCTTGAACCTGGAGATTTGGGACCCATGGGATGGGTACCAGGCAGTATTACTTTAAAGGGTCTGCGTTTGCTCACCCAACCTTACCCAACCTTTCAGCCCCAAGAGTGTCCACCCTTATGTCTCATCCAGCTGTGGGTCTAGATATGTCAATCCAGGTTGCATCACAGCCTCTGAACGAATTGTGTAAGAATTTCTCTCTCTTTCACTGTCTTTGTTTTACGGGTTTTTAAAAGTAATTTATTTTTATAATGGGGTTTAGCTGCTTTTCACGGCTGTGTTTATGCGGCTTTACACCCACTTGACTCACTTCCAGACAGATATCAATAAATAGGTTTTAAGATTCTTACTAGTCACATATATTCTTGTGCGGTGAATAGGGGGTGTTGAGTCCAGTTCACTGAGCAAGGAGTAGGTCTTGTCTATTACATATTGGGTGTATGGAACGGTATCTGAGCGAATTTGAAACCCTTGTTTTATGCATCACCCCACCTCACCTTTCCCGCTCAGCAGCCATCATGTGTTTTCTAAACGTGTGACTCTGTTCTGTTTTGTAATTCAGTTCAAGTGTAGCGGTTTTTACA
Organism: Eschrichtius robustus; assembly: GCF_028021215.1. Classification (NCBI taxonomy): domain Eukaryota; kingdom Metazoa; phylum Chordata; class Mammalia; order Artiodactyla; family Eschrichtiidae; genus Eschrichtius; species Eschrichtius robustus. The sequence goes on along the minus strand of NW_027175289.1, from coordinate 553,486 downwards.
TTCCCTCTATAAGTGATAGCTTATGATAAGTGTCTTTTTCTGTGTGACTTATTTCACTTAGGATCATCGTACCTAAATCCACTCATCTTGCCTCTACTAGCCTTATGACATTGATTTCATGTCTGAGTGATATTCCATTGTACATAAGGACCACAACTTCTTTATCCATTTTTCTCTTTCCTGGGATATTTAAGGTGTCATGAAGTGGAGGTTCTTGTCAACAGAGCAGCCCTAAACTTTGGGGTGCCTGTGTCTTGCTGATTTTTAGTTTTCCCAATTTATACGCCCATGAGTGGACGTGCCCTATGCTCCCTAAGCTGTGTTTTTTCGATGTTTCAGGACACACCGTACACTTTTCCAGAGTGGCTGTTGGCAATTTACATCCCGCCCATCAGCGTAGCAAGGCTGCCATTTCTCCATGGCCTGTCCTGCATTTCTGGTTTTGACACTTTTTGCAGCATGGCACTTTTGACCGATGGGAAGCGAGACTTCTTTGTAGCACTGATTTGCCTTTCCAGGTTGCTTGGTTGGCCAAAAAGGGCGTATGCGTTTTTTCCTGAATATATTCAGGAAAAAACGCATACGCCCTTTTTGGCCAAGGGCATCATTGTCGACGTTTTGCCGCTTTTCATGTGCTTTAAAGGCGATTCGAATCTACCTCCTGAAATCTGTTTCCTGCAATTCTGCCTTGCTTTCAAATCCTCTTCGTTGCCTTCCCTCAATATATCTGTGGATGAGAGTTATCATTCATAACTCTGCGGGTTTCTGAATTGCAGTGTCCCTGAGCTCCATTTTTCAACTGGCTTTTTTGGGAGCTGGCCGCAAAAGCGCGGGATTGCCTCAGGCCCTATTCTGCTTCTGGGCGGCAGGCTTAGCCTGTGGTTAATTCTTCTTCCTGATGGGAAATAGAGTGACCTGTGCCTGTCCCAACACCTAGATCTAGTCTCTCATTGGTTGCCCCTCTTCCCGTTCATCCTCAGGACAAATTGCAACCTGTAGGGAACAGGAGCTTAAAGGTGCTGATTCTCCAAGTAGGGAGGTTGCTAGTAAAGTAGCTGGAAAGGCGAACCCGAGCACAAGGAGATGAGAAATGAGGTGCGTATTAGAAACCTTTCAAAATCACACGGTGTACCATCTTCTGGGTTTCTCATGCATGTTTTCGATGTAGGAAGATGCCCTTGAACCTGGAGATTTGGGACCCATGGGATGGGTACAAGGCAGTATTACTTTAAAGGGTCTGCGTTTGCTCACCCAACCTCACCCAACCTTTCAGCCCCAAGAGTGTCCACCCTTATGTCTCATCCAGCTGTGGGTCTATATATGGTCAATCCAGGTTGCATCACAGCCTCTGAACGAATTTTGTAAGAATTTCTCTCTCTTTCACTGTCTTTGTTTTACGGGTTTTTAAAAGTAATTTATTTTTATAATGGGGTTTAGCTGCTTTTCACGGCTGTGTTTATGCGGCTTTACACCCACTTGACTCACTTCCAGACAGATATCAATACATAGGTTTTAAGATTCTTACTAGTCACATATATTCTTGTGCGGTGAATAGGGGGTGTTGAGTCCAGTTCACTGAGCAAGGAGTAGGTCTTGTCTATTACATATTGGGTGTATGGAACGGTATCTGAGCGAATTTGAAACCCTTGTTTTATGCATCACCCCACCTCACCTTTCCCGCTCAGCAGCCATCGTGTGTTTTCTAAACGTGTGACTCTGTTCTGTTTTGTAATTCAGTTCAGGTGTAGCGGTTTTTACATTCCCTCTATAAGTGATAGCTTATGATAAGTGTCTTTTTCTGTGTGACTTATTTCACTTAGGATCATCGTACCTAAATCCACTCATCTTGCTTCTACTAGCCTTATGACATTGATTTCATGTCTGAGTGATATTCCATTGTACATAAGGACCACAACTTCTTTATCCATTTTTCTCTTTCCTGGGATATTTAAGGTGTCATGAAGTGGAGGTTCTTGTCAACAGAGCAGCCCTAAACTTTGGGGTGCCTGTGTCTTGCTGATTTTTAGTTTTCCCAATTTATACGCCCATGAGAGGATGTGCCCTATGCTCCCTAAGCTGTGTTTTTTCGATGTTTCAGGACACACCATACACTTTTCCAGAGTGGCTGTTGGCAATTTACATCCCGCCCATCAACGTAGCAAGGCTGCCATTTCTCCATGGCCTGTCCTGCATTTCTGGTTTTGACACTTTTTGCAGCATGGCACTTTTGACCGATGGGAAGCGAGACTTCTTTGTAGCACTGATTTGCCTTTCCAGGTTGCTTGGTTGGCCAAAAAGGGCGTATGCGTTTTTTCCTGAATATATTCAGGAAAAAACGCATACGCCCTTTTTGGCCAAGGGCATCATTGTCGACGTTTTGCCGCTTTTCATGTGCTTTAAAGGCGATTCGAATCTACCTCCTGAAATCTGTTTCCTGCAATTCTGCCTTGCTTTCAAATCCTCTTCGTTGCCTTCCCTCAATATATCTGTGGATGAGAGTTATCATTCATAACTCTGCGGGTTTCTGAATTGCAGTGTCCCTGAGCTCCATTTTTCAACTGGCTTTTTTGGGAGCTGGCCGCAAAAGCGCGGGATTGCCTCAGGCCCTATTCTGCTTCTGGGCGGCAGGCTTAGCCTGTGGTTAATTCTTCTTCCTGATGGGAAATAGAGTGACCTGTGCCTGTCCCAACACCTAGATCTAGTCTCTCATTGGTTGCCCCTCTTCCCGTTCATCCCCAGGACAAATTGCAACCTGTAGGGAACAGGAGCTTAAAGGTGCTGATTCTCCAAGTAGGGAGATTGCTAGTAAAGTAGCTGGAAAGGCGAACCCGAGCACAAGGAGATGAGAAATGAGGTGCGTATTAGAAACCTTTCAAAATCACACGGTGTACCATCTTCTGGGTTTCTCATGCATGTTTTCGATGTAGGCAGATGCCCTTGAACCTGGAGATTTGGGACCCATGGGATGGGTACCAGGCAGTATTACTTTAAAGGGTCTGCGTTTGCTCACCCAACCTCACCCAACCTTTCAGCCCCAAGAGTGTCCACCCTTATGTCTCATCCAGCTGTGGGTCTAGATATGTCAATCCAGGTTGCATCACAGCCTCTGAACGAATTGTGTAAGAATTTCTCTCTCTTTCACTGTCTTTGTTTTACGGGTTTTTAAAAGTAATTTATTTTTATAATGGGGTTTAGCTGCTTTTCACGGCTGTGTTTATGCGGCTTTACACCCACTTGACTCACTTCCAGACAGATATCAATAAATAGGTTTTAAGATTCTTACTAGTCACATATATTCTTGTGCGGTGAATAGGGGGTGTTGAGTCCAGTTCACTGAGCAAGGAGTAGGTCTTGTCTATTACATATTGGGTGTATGGAACGGTATCTGAGCGAATTTGAAACCCTTGTTTTATGCATCACCCCACCTCACCTTTCCCGCTCAGCAGCCATCGTGTGTTTTCTAAACGTGTGACTCTGTTCTGTTTTGTAATTCAGTTCAAGTGTAGCGGTTTTTACATTCCCTCTATAAGTGATAGCTTATGATAAGTGTCTTTTTCTGTGTGACTTATTTCACTTAGGATCATCGTACCTAAATCCACTCATCTTGCTTCTACTAGCCTTATGACATTGATTTCATGTCTGAGTGATATTCCATTGTACATAAGGACCACAACTTCTTTATCCATTTTTCTCTTTCCTGGGATATTTAAGGTGTCATGAAGTGGAGGTTCTTGTCAACAGAGCAGCCCTAAAATTTGGGGTGCCTGTGTCTTGCTGATTTTTAGTTTTCCCAATTTATACGCCCATGAGTGGACGTGCCCTATGCTCCCTAAGCTGTGTTTTTTCGATGTTTCAGGACACACCGTACACTTTTCCAGAGTGGCTGTTGGCAATTTACATCCCGCCCATCAGCGTAGCAAGGCTGCCATTTCTCCATGGCCTGTCCTGCATTTCTGGTTTTGACACTTTTTGCAGCATGGCACTTTTGACCGAAGGGAAGCGAGACTTCTTTGTAGCACTGATTTGCCTTTCCAGGTTGCTTGGTTGGCCAAAAAGGGCGTATGCGTTTTTTCCTGAATATATTCAGGAAAAAACGCATACGCCCTTTTTGGCCAAGGGCATCATTGTCGACGTTTTGCCGCTTTTCATGTGCTTTAAAGGCGATTCGAATCTACCTCCTGAAATCTGTTTCCTGCAATTCTGCCTTGCTTTCAAATCCTCTTCGTTGCCTTCCCTCAATATATCTGTGGATGAGAGTTATCATTCATAACTCTGCGGGTTTCTGAATTGCAGTGTCCCTGAGCTCCATTTTTCAACTGGCTTTTTTGGGAGCTGGCCGCAAAAGCGCGGGATTGCCTCAGGCCCTATTCTGCTTCTGGGCGGCAGGCTTAGCCTGTGGTTAATTCTTCTTCCTGATGGGAAATAGAGTGACCTGTGCCTGTCCCAACACCTAGATCTAGTCTCTCATTGGTTGCCCCTCTTCCCGTTCATCCTCAGGACAAATTGCAACCTGTAGGGAACAGGAGCTTAAAGGTGCTGATTCTCCAAGTAGGGAGGTTGCTAGTAAAGTAGCTGGAAAGGCGAACCCGAGCACAAGGAGATGAGAAATGAGGTGCGTATTAGAAACCTTTCAAAATCACACGGTGTACCATCTTCTGGGTTTCTCATGCATGTTTTCGATGTAGGAAGATGCCCTTGAACCTGGAGATTTGGGACCCATGGGATGGGTACAAGGCAGTATTACTTTAAAGGGTCTGCGTTTGCTCACCCAACCTCACCCAACCTTTCAGCCCCAAGAGTGTCCACCCTTATGTCTCATCCAGCTGTGGGTCTAGATATGGTCAATCCAGGTTGCATCACAGCCTCTGAACGAATTTTGTAAGAATTTCTCTCTCTTTCACTGTCTTTGTTTTACGGGTTTTTAAAAGTAATTTATTTTTATAATGGGGTTTAGCTGCTTTTCACGGCTGTGTTTATGCGGCTTTACACCCACTTGACTCACTTCCAGACAGATATCAATACATAGGTTTTAAGATTCTTACTAGTCACATATATTCTTGTGCGGTGAATAGGGGGTGTTGAGTCCAGTTCACTGAGCAAGGAGTAGGTCTTGTCTATTACATATTGGGTGTATGGAACGGTATCTGAGCGAATTTGAAACCCTTGTTTTATGCATCACCCCACCTCACCTTTCCCGCTCAGCAGCCATCGTGTGTTTTCTAAACGTGTGACTCTGTTCTGTTTTGTAATTCAGTTCAAGTGTAGCGGTTTTTACATTCCCTCTATAAGTGATAGCTTATGATAAGTGTCTTTTTCTGTGTGACTTATTTCACTTAGGATCATCGTACCTAAATCCACTCATCTTGCTTCTACTAGCCTTATGACATTGATTTCATGTCTGAGTGATATTCCATTGTACATAAGGACCACAACTTCTTTATCCATTTTTCTCTTTCCTGGGATATTTAAGGTGTCATGAAGTGGAGGTTCTTGTCAACAGAGCAGCCCTAAACTTTGGGGTGCCTGTGTCTTGCTGATTTTTAGTTTTCCCAATTTATACGCCCATGAGAGGACGTGCCCTATGCTCCCTAAGCTGTGTTTTTTCGATGTTTCAGGACACACCGTACACTTTTCCAGAGTGGCTGTTGGCAATTTACATCCCGCCCATCAGCGTAGCAAGGCTGCCATTTCTCCATGGCCTGTCCTGCATTTCTGGTTTTGACACTTTTTGCAGCATGGCACTTTTGACCGATGGGAAGCGAGACTTCTTTGTAGCACTGATTTGCCTTTCCAGGTTGCTTGGTTGGCCAAAAAGGGCGTATGCGTTTTTTCCTGAATATATTCAGGAAAAAACGCATACGCCCTTTTTGGCCAAGGGCATCATTGTCGACGTTTTGCCGCTTTTCATGTGCTTTAAAGGCGATTCGAATCTACCTCCTGAAATCTGTTTCCTGCAATTCTGCCTTGCTTTCAAATCCTCTTCGTTGCCTTCCCTCAATATATCTGTGGATGAGAGTTATCATTCATAACTCTGCGGGTTTCTGAATTGCAGTGTCCCTGAGCTCCATTTTTCAACTGGCTTTTTTGGGAGCTGGCCGCAAAAGCGCGGGATTGCCTCAGGCCCTATTCTGCTTCTGGGCGGCAGGCTTAGCCTGTGGTTAATTCTTCTTCCTGATGGGAAATAGAGTGACCTGTGCCTGTCCCAACACCTAGATCTAGTCTCTCATTGGTTGCCCCTCTTCCCGTTCATCCTCAGGACAAATTGCAACCTGTAGGGAACAGGAGCTTAAAGGTGCTGATTCTCCAAGTAGGGAGATTGCTAGTAAAGTAGCTGGAAAGGCGAACCCGAGCACAAGGAGATGAGAAATGAGGTGCGTATTAGAAACCTTTCAAAATCACACGGTGTACCATCTTCTGGGTTTCTCATGCATGTTTTCGATGTAGGAAGATGCCCTTGAACCTGGAGATTTGGGACCCATGGGATGGGTACCAGGCAGTATTACTTTAAAGGGTCTGCGTTTGCTCACCCAACCTCACCCAACCTTTCAGCCCCAAGAGTGTCCACCCTTATGTCTCATCCAGCTGTGGGTCTAGATATGGTCAATCCAGGTTGCATCACAGCCTCTGAACGAATTTTGTAAGAATTTCTCTCTCTTTCACTGTCTTTGTTTTACGGGTTTTTAAAAGTAATTTATTTTTATAATGGGGTTTAGCTGCTTTTCACGGCTGTGTTTATGCGGCTTTACACCCACTTGACTCACTTCCAGACAGATATCAATACATAGGTTTTAAGATTCTTACTAGTCACATATATTCTTGTGCGGTGAATAGGGGGTGTTGAGTCCAGTTCACTGAGCAAGGAGTAGGTCTTGTCTATTACATATTGGGTGTATGGAACGGTATCTGAGCGAATTTGAAACCCTTGTTTTATGCATCACCCCACCTCACCTTTCCCGTTAAGCAGCCATAGTGTGTTTTCTAAACGTGTGACTCTGTTCTGTTTTGTAATTCAGTTCAAGTGTAGCGGTTTTTACATTCCCTCTATAAGTGATAGCTTATGATAAGTGTCTTTTTCTGTGTGACTTATTTCACTTAGGATCATCGTACCTAAATCCACTCATCTTGCCTCTACTAGCCTTATGACATTGATTTCATGTCTGAGTGATATTCCATTGTACATAAGGACCACAACTTCTTTATCCATTTTTCTCTTTCCTGGGATATTTAAGGTGTCATGAAGTGGAGGTTCTTGTCAACAGAGCAGCCCTAAACTTTGGGGTGCCTGTGTCTTGCTGATTTTTAGTTTTCCCAATTTATACGCCCATGAGTGGACGTGCCCTATGCTCCCTAAGCTGTGTTTTTTCGATGTTTCAGGACACACCGTACACTTTTCCAGAGTGGCTGTTGGCAATTTACATCCCGCCCATCAGCGTAGCAAGGCTGCCATTTCTCCATGGCCTGTCCTGCATTTCTGGTTTGGACACTTTTTGCAGCATGGCACTTTTGACCGATGGGAAGCGAGACTTCTTTGTAGCGCTGATTAGCCTTTCCAGGTTGCTTGGTTGGCCAAACAGGGCGTATGCGTTTTTTCCTGAATATATTCAGGAAAAAACGCATACGCCCTGTTTGGCCAAGGGCATCATTGTCGACGTTTTGCCACTTTTCATATGCTTTAAAGGCGATTCGAATCTACCTCCTGAAACCTGTTTCCTGAAATACCGCCTTGCTTTCAAATCCTCTTCGTTGCCTTCCCTCAATATATCTGTGGATGAGAGTTATCAGTTATAGCTCTGCGGGTTTGTGAATTGCAGTGTCCCTGAGCTCCATTTTTCAACTGGCTTTTTTGGGAGCTGGCCGCAAAAGCGCGGGATTGCCTCAGGCCCTATTCTGCTTCTGGGCGGCGGGCGGCAGGCTGAGCCTGTGGTTAATTCTTCTTCCTGATGGGAAAATAGAGTGACCTGTGCCTGTCCCAACACATAGATCTAGTCTCTCATTGGTTGCCCCTCTTCCCGTTCATCCTCAGGACAAATTGCATCCTGTAGGGGACAGGAGCTTAAAGGTGCTGATTCTCCAAGTAGGGAGATTGCTAGTAAAGTAGCTGGAAAGGCGAACCCGAGCACAAGGAGATGAGAAATGAGGTGCGTATTAGAAACCTTTCAAAATCACACGGTGTACCATCTTCTGGGTTTCTCATGCATGTTTTCGATGTAGGAAGATGCCCTTCAACCTGGAGGTTTGGGACCCATGGGATGGGTACCAGGCAGTATTACTTTAAAGGGTCTGCGTTTGCTCACCCAACCTCACCCAACCTTTCAGCCCCAAGAGTGTCCACCCTTATGTCTCATCCAGCTGTGGGTCTAGATATGTCAATCCAGGTTGCATCACAGCCTCTGAACGAATTTTGTAAGAATTTCTCTCTCTTTCACTGTCTTTGTTTTACGGGTTTTTAAAAGTAATTTATTTTTATAATGGGGTTTAGCTGCTTTTCACGGCTGTGTTTATGCGGCTTTACACCCACTTGACTCACTTCCAGACAGATATCAATACATAGGTTTTAAGATTCTTACTAGTCACATATATTCTTGTGCGGTGAATAGGGGGTGTTGAGTCCAGTTCACTGAGCAAGGAGTAGGTATTGTCTATTACATATTGGGTGTATGGAACGGTATCTGAGCGAATTTGAAACCCTTGTTTTATGCATCACCCCACCTCACCTTTCCTGTTAAGCAGCCACAGTGTGTTTTCTAAATGTGTGACTCTGTTCTGTTTTGTAATTCAGTTCAAGTGTAGCGGTTTTTACATTCCTTCTATAAGTGATAGCTTATGATAAGTGTCTTTTTCTGTGTGACTTATTTCACTTAGGATCATCGTACCTAAATCCACTCATCTTGCTTCTACTAGCCTTATGACATTGATTTCATGTCTGAGTGATATTCCATTGTACATAAGGACCACAACTTCTTTATCCATTTTTCTCTTTCCTGGGATATTTAAGGTGTCATGAAGTGGAGGTTCTTGTCAACAGAGCAGCCCTAAACTTTGGGGTGCCTGTGTCTTGCTGATTTTTAGTTTTCCCAATTTATACGCCCATGAGAGGACGTGCCCTATGCTCCCTAAGCTGTGTTTTTTCGATGTTTCAGGACACACCATACACTTTTCCAGAGTGGCTGTTGGCAATTTACATCCCGCCCATCAGCGTAGCAAGGCTGCCATTTCTCCATGGCCTGTCCTGCATTTCTGGTTTTGACACTTTTTGCAGCATGGCACTTTTGACCGATGGGAAGCGAGACTTCTTTGTAGCACTGATTTGCCTTTCCAGGTTGCTTGGTTGGCCAAAAAGGGCGTATGCGTTTTTTCCTGAATATATTCAGGAAAAAACGCATACGCCCTTTTTGGCCAAGGGCATCATTGTCGACGTTTTGCCTCTTTTCATGTGCTTTAAAGGCGATTCGAATCTACCTCCTGAAATCTGTTTCCTGCAATTCTGCCTTGCTTTCAAATCCTCTTCGTTGCCTTCCCTCAATATATCTGTGGATGAGAGTTATCATTCATAACTCTGCGGGTTTCTGAATTGCAGTGTCCCTGAGCTCCATTTTTCAACTGGCTTTTTTGGGAGCTGGCCGCAAAAGCGCGGGATTGCCTCAGGCCCTATTCTGCTTCTGGGCGGCAGGCTTAGCCTGTGGTTAATTCTTCTTCCTGATGGGAAATAGAGTGACCTGTGCCTGTCCCAACACCTAGATCTAGTCTCTCATTGGTTGCCCCTCTTCCCGTTCATCCTCAGGACAAATTGCAACCTGTAGGGAACAGGAGCTTAAAGGTGCTGATTCTCCAAGTAGGGAGATTGCTAGTAAAGTAGCTGGAAAGGCGAACCCGAGCACAAGGAGATGAGAAATGAGGTGCGTATTAGAAACCTTTCAAAATCACACGGTGTACCATCTTCTGGGTTTCTCATGCATGTTTTCGATGTAGGCAGATGCCCTTGAACCTGGAGATTTGGGACCCATGGGATGGGTACCAGGCAGTATTACTTTAAAGGGTCTGCGTTTGCTCACCCAACCTTACCCAACCTTTCAGCCCCAAGAGTGTCCACCCTTATGTCTCATCCAGCTGTGGGTCTAGATATGTCAATCCAGGTTGCATCACAGCCTCTGAACGAATTGTGTAAGAATTTCTCTCTCTTTCACTGTCTTTGTTTTACGGGTTTTTAAAAGTAATTTATTTTTATAATGGGGTTTAGCTGCTTTTCACGGCTGTGTTTATGCGGCTTTACACCCACTTGACTCACTTCCAGACAGATATCAATAAATAGGTTTTAAGATTCTTACTAGTCACATATATTCTTGTGCGGTGAATAGGGGGTGTTGAGTCCAGTTCACTGAGCAAGGAGTAGGTCTTGTCTATTACATATTGGGTGTATGGAACGGTATCTGAGCGAATTTGAAACCCTTGTTTTATGCATCACCCCACCTCACCTTTCCCGCTCAGCAGCCATCATGTGTTTTCTAAACGTGTGACTCTGTTCTGTTTTGTAATTCAGTTCAAGTGTAGCGGTTTTTACATTCCCTCTATAAGTGATAGCTTATGATAAGTGTCTTTTTCTGTGTGACTTATTTCACTTAGGATCATCGTACCTAAATCCACTCATCTTGCCTCTACTAGCCTTATGACATTGATTTCATGTCTGAGTGATATTCCATTGTACATAAGGACCACAACTTCTTTATCCATTTTTCTCTTTCCTGGGATATTTAAGGTGTCATGAAGTGGAGGTTCTTGTCAACAGAGCAGCCCTAAACTTTGGGGTGCCTGTGTCTTGCTGATTTTTAGTTTTCCCAATTTATACGCCCATGAGTGGACGTGCCCTATGCTCCCTAAGCTGTGTTTTTTCGATGTTTCAGGACACACCGTACACTTTTCCAGAGTGGCTGTTGGCAATTTACATCCCGCCCATCAGCGTAGCAAGGCTGCCATTTCTCCATGGCCTGTCCTGCATTTCTGGTTTTGACACTTTTTGCAGCATGGCACTTTTGACCGATGGGAAGCGAGACTTCTTTGTAGCACTGATTTGCCTTTCCAGGTTGCTTGGTTGGCCAAAAAGGGCGTATGCGTTTTTTCCTGAATATATTCAGGAAAAAACGCATACGCCCTTTTTGGCCAAGGGCATCATTGTCGACGTTTTGCCGCTTTTCATGTGCTTTAAAGGCGATTCGAATCTACCTCCTGAAATCTGTTTCCTGCAATTCTGCCTTGCTTTCAAATCCTCTTCGTTGCCTTCCCTCAATATATCTGTGGATGAGAGTTATCATTCATAACTCTGCGGGTTTCTGAATTGCAGTGTCCCTGAGCTCCATTTTTCAACTGGCTTTTTTGGGAGCTGGCCGCAAAAGCGCGGGATTGCCTCAGGCCCTATTCTGCTTCTGGGCGGCAGGCTTAGCCTGTGGTTAATTCTTCTTCCTGATGGGAAATAGAGTGACCTGTGCCTGTCCCAACACCTAGATCTAGTCTCTCATTGGTTGCCCCTCTTCCCGTTCATCCTCAGGACAAATTGCAACCTGTAGGGAACAGGAGCTTAAAGGTGCTGATTCTCCAAGTAGGGAGGTTGCTAGTAAAGTAGCTGGAAAGGCGAACCCGAGCACAAGGAGATGAGAAATGAGGTGCGTATTAGAAACCTTTCAAAATCACACGGTGTACCATCTTCTGGGTTTCTCATGCATGTTTTCGATGTAGGAAGATGCCCTTGAACCTGGAGATTTGGGACCCATGGGATGGGTACAAGGCAGTATTACTTTAAAGGGTCTGCGTTTGCTCACCCAACCTCACCCAACCTTTCAGCCCCAAGAGTGTCCACCCTTATGTCTCATCCAGCTGTGGGTCTAGATATGGTCAATCCAGGTTGCATCACAGCCTCTGAACGAATTTTGTAAGAATTTCTCTCTCTTTCACTGTCTTTGTTTTACGGGTTTTTAAAAGTAATTTATTTTTATAATGGGGTTTAGCTGCTTTTCACGGCTGTGTTTATGCGGCTTTACACCCACTTGACTCACTTCCAGACAGATATCAATACATAGGTTTTAAGATTCTTACTAGTCACATATATTCTTGTGCGGTGAATAGGGGGTGTTGAGTCCAGTTCACTGAGCAAGGAGTAGGTCTTGTCTATTACATATTGGGTGTATGGAACGGTATCTGAGCGAATTTGAAACCCTTGTTTTATGCATCACCCCACCTCACCTTTCCCGCTCAGCAGCCATCGTGTGTTTTCTAAACGTGTGACTCTGTTCTGTTTTGTAATTCAGTTCAAGTGTAGCGGTTTTTACATTCCCTCTATAAGTGATAGCTTATGATAAGTGTCTTTTTCTGTGTGACTTATTTCACTTAGGATCATCGTACCTAAATCCACTCATCTTGCTTCTACTAGCCTTATGACATTGATTTCATGTCTGAGTGATATTCCATTGTACATAAGGACCACAACTTCTTTATCCATTTTTCTCTTTCCTGGGATATTTAAGGTGTCATGAAGTGGAGGTTCTTGTCAACAGAGCAGCCCTAAACTTTGGGGTGCCTGTGTCTTGCTGATTTTTAGTTTTCCCAATTTATACGCCCATGAGAGGATGTGCCCTATGCTCCCTAAGCTGTGTTTTTTCGATGTTTCAGGACACACCATACACTTTTCCAGAGTGGCTGTTGGCAATTTACATCCCGCCCATCAACGTAGCAAGGCTGCCATTTCTCCATGGCCTGTCCTGCATTTCTGGTTTTGACACTTTTTGCAGCATGGCACTTTTGACCGATGGGAAGCGAGACTTCTTTGTAGCACTGATTTGCCTTTCCAGGTTGCTTGGTTGGCCAAAAAGGGCGTATGCGTTTTTTCCTGAATATATTCAGGAAAAAACGCATACGCCCTTTTTGGCCAAGGGCATCATTGTCGACGTTTTGCCGCTTTTCATGTGCTTTAAAGGCGATTCGAATCTACCTCCTGAAATCTGTTTCCTGCAATTCTGCCTTGCTTTCAAATCCTCTTCGTTGCCTTCCCTCAATATATCTGTGGATGAGAGTTATCATTCATAACTCTGCGGGTTTCTGAATTGCAGTGTCCCTGAGCTCCATTTTTCAACTGGCTTTTTTGGGAGCTGGCCGCAAAAGCGCGGGATTGCCTCAGGCCCTATTCTGCTTCTGGGCGGCAGGCTTAGCCTGTGGTTAATTCTTCTTCCTGATGGGAAATAGAGTGACCTGTGCCTGTCCCAACACCTAGATCTAGTCTCTCATTGGTTGCCCCTCTTCCCGTTCATCCCCAGGACAAATTGCAACCTGTAGGGAACAGGAGCTTAAAGGTGCTGATTCTCCAAGTAGGGAGATTGCTAGTAAAGTAGCTGGAAAGGCGAACCCGAGCACAAGGAGATGAGAAATGAGGTGCGTATTAGAAACCTTTCAAAATCACACGGTGTACCATCTTCTGGGTTTCTCATGCATGTTTTCGATGTAGGCAGATGCCCTTGAACCTGGAGATTTGGGACCCATGGGATGGGTACCAGGCAGTATTACTTTAAAGGGTCTGCGTTTGCTCACCCAACCTCACCCAACCTTTCAGCCCCAAGAGTGTCCACCCTTATGTCTCATCCAGCTGTGGGTCTAGATATGTCAATCCAGGTTGCATCACAGCCTCTGAACGAATTGTGTAAGAATTTCTCTCTCTTTCACTGTCTTTGTTTTACGGGTTTTTAAAAGTAATTTATTTTTATAATGGGGTTTAGCTGCTTTTCACGGCTGTGTTTATGCGGCTTTACACCCACTTGACTCACTTCCAGACAGATATCAATAAATAGGTTTTAAGATTCTTACTAGTCACATATATTCTTGTGCGGTGAATAGGGGGTGTTGAGTCCAGTTCACTGAGCAAGGAGTAGGTCTTGTCTATTACATATTGGGTGTATGGAACGGTATCTGAGCGAATTTGAAACCCTTGTTTTATGCATCACCCCACCTCACCTTTCCCGCTCAGCAGCCATCGTGTGTTTTCTAAACGTGTGACTCTGTTCTGTTTTGTAATTCAGTTCAAGTGTAGCGGTTTTTACATTCCCTCTATAAGTGATAGCTTATGATAAGTGTCTTTTTCTGTGTGACTTATTTCACTTAGGATCATCGTACCTAAATCCACTCATCTTGCTTCTACTAGCCTTATGACATTGATTTCATGTCTGAGTGATATTCCATTGTACATAAGGACCACAACTTCTTTATCCATTTTTCTCTTTCCTGGGATATTTAAGGTGTCATGAAGTGGAGGTTCTTGTCAACAGAGCAGCCCTAAAATTTGGGGTGCCTGTGTCTTGCTGATTTTTAGTTTTCCCAATTTATACGCCCATGAGTGGACGTGCCCTATGCTCCCTAAGCTGTGTTTTTTCGATGTTTCAGGACACACCGTACACTTTTCCAGAGTGGCTGTTGGCAATTTACATCCCGCCCATCAGCGTAGCAAGGCTGCCATTTCTCCATGGCCTGTCCTGCATTTCTGGTTTTGACACTTTTTGCAGCATGGCACTTTTGACCGAAGGGAAGCGAGACTTCTTTGTAGCACTGATTTGCCTTTCCAGGTTGCTTGGTTGGCCAAAAAGGGCGTATGCGTTTTTTCCTGAATATATTCAGGAAAAAACGCATACGCCCTTTTTGGCCAAGGGCATCATTGTCGACGTTTTGCCGCTTTTCATGTGCTTTAAAGGCGATTCGAATCTACCTCCTGAAATCTGTTTCCTGCAATTCTGCCTTGCTTTCAAATCCTCTTCGTTGCCTTCCCTCAATATATCTGTGGATGAGAGTTATCATTCATAACTCTGCGGGTTTCTGAATTGCAGTGTCCCTGAGCTCCATTTTTCAACTGGCTTTTTTGGGAGCTGGCCGCAAAAGCGCGGGATTGCCTCAGGCCCTATTCTGCTTCTGGGCGGCAGGCTTAGCCTGTGGTTAATTCTTCTTCCTGATGGGAAATAGAGTGACCTGTGCCTGTCCCAACACCTAGATCTAGTCTCTCATTGGTTGCCCCTCTTCCCGTTCATCCTCAGGACAAATTGCAACCTGTAGGGAACAGGAGCTTAAAGGTGCTGATTCTCCAAGTAGGGAGGTTGCTAGTAAAGTAGCTGGAAAGGCGAACCCGAGCACAAGGAGATGAGAAATGAGGTGCGTATTAGAAACCTTTCAAAATCACACGGTGTACCATCTTCTGGGTTTCTCATGCATGTTTTCGATGTAGGAAGATGCCCTTGAACCTGGAGATTTGGGACCCATGGGATGGGTACCAGGCAGTATTACTTTAAAGGGTCTGCGTTTGCTCACCCAACCTCACCCAACCTTTCAGCCCCAAGAGTGTCCACCCTTATGTCTCATCCAGCTGTGGGTCTAGATATGGTCAATCCAGGTTGCATCACAGCCTCTGAACGAATTTTGTAAGAATTTCTCTCTCTTTCACTGTCTTTGTTTTACGGGTTTTTAAAAGTAATTTATTTTTATAATGGGGTTTAGCTGCTTTTCATGGCTGTGTTTATGCGGCTTTACACCCACTTGACTCACTTCCAGACAGATATCAATACATAGGTTTTAAGATTCTTACTAGTCACATATATTCTTGTGCGGTGAATAGGGGGTGTTGAGTCCAGTTCACTGAGCAAGGAGTAGGTCTTGTCTATTACATATTGGGTGTATGGAACGGTATCTGAGCGAATTTGAAACCCTTGTTTTATGCATCACCCCACCTCACCTTTCCCGCTCAGCAGCCATCGTGTGTTTTCTAAACGTGTGACTCTGTTCTGTTTTGTAATTCAGTTCAAGTGTAGCGGTTTTTACATTCCCTCTATAAGTGATAGCTTATGATAAGTGTCTTTTTCTGTGTGACTTATTTCACTTAGGATCATCGTACCTAAATCCACTCATCTTGCTTCTACTAGCCTTATGACATTGATTTCATGTCTGAGTGATATTCCATTGTACATAAGGACCACAACTTCTTTATCCATTTTTCTCTTTCCTGGGATATTTAAGGTGTCATGAAGTGGAGGTTCTTGTCAACAGAGCAGCCCTAAACTTTGGGGTGCCTGTGTCTTGCTGATTTTTAGTTTTCCCAATTTATACGCCCATGAGTGGACGTGCCCTATGCTCCCTAAGCTGTGTTTTTTCGATGTTTCAGGACACACCGTACACTTTTCCAGAGTGGCTGTTGGCAATTTACATCCCGCCCATCAGCGTAGCAAGGCTGCCATTTCTCCATGGCCTGTCCTGCATTTCTGGTTTTGACACTTTTTGCAGCATGGCACTTTTGACCGATGGGAAGCGAGACTTCTTTGTAGCACTGATTTGCCTTTCCAGGTTGCTTGGTTGGCCAAAAAGGGCGTATGCGTTTTTTCCTGAATATATTCAGGAAAAAACGCATACGCCCTTTTTGGCCAAGGGCATCATTGTCGACGTTTTGCCGCTTTTCATGTGCTTTAAAGGCGATTCGAATCTACCTCCTGAAATCTGTTTCCTGCAATTCTGCCTTGCTTTCAAATCCTCTTCGTTGCCTTCCCTCAATATATCTGTGGATGAGAGTTATCATTCATAACTCTGCGGATTTCTGAATTGCAGTGTCCCTGAGCTCCATTTTTCAACTGGCTTTTTTGGGAGCTGGCCGCAAAAGCGCGGGATTGCCTCAGGCCCTATTCTGCTTCTGGGCGGCAGGCTTAGCCTGTGGTTAATTCTTCTTCCTGATGGGAAATAGAGTGACCTGTGCTTGTCCCAACACCTAGATCTAGTCTCTCATTGGTTGCCCCTCTTCCCGTTCATCCTCAGGACAAATTGCAACCTGTAGGGAACAGGAGCTTAAAGGTGCTGATTCTCCAAGTAGGGAGATTGCTAGTAAAGTAGCTGGAAAGGCGAACCCGAGCACAAGGAGATGAGAAATGAGGTGCGTATTAGAAACCTTTCAAAATCACACGGTGTACCATCTTCTGGGTTTCTCATGCATGTTTTCGATGTAGGAAGATGCCCTTGAACCTGGAGATTTGGGACCCATGGGATGGGTACCAGGCAGTATTACTTTAAAGGGTCTGCGTTTGCTCACCCAACCTCACCCAACCTTTCAGCCCCAAGAGTGTCCACCCTTATGTCTCATCCAACTGTGGGTCTAGATATGGTCAATCCAGGTTGCATCACAGCCTCTGAACGAATTTTGTAAGAATTTCTCTCTCTTTCACTGTCTTTGTTTTACGGGTTTTTAAAAGTAATTTATTTTTATAATGGGGTTTAGCTGCTTTTCATGGCTGTGTTTATGCGGCTTTACACCCACTTGACTCACTTCCAGACAGATATCAATACATAGGTTTTAAGATTCTTACTAGTCACATATATTCTTGTGCGGTGAATAGGGGGTGTTGAGTCCAGTTCACTGAGCAAGGAGTAGGTCTTGTCTATTACATATTGGGTGTATGGAACGGTATCTGAGCGAATTTGAAACCCTTGTTTTATGCATCACCCCACCTCACCTTTCCCGCTCAGCAGCCATCGTGTGTTTTCTAAACGTGTGACTCTGTTCTGTTTTGTAATTCAGTTCAAGTGTAGCGGTTTTTACATTCCCTCTATAAGTGATAGCTTATGATAAGTGTCTTTTTCTGTGTGACTTATTTCACTTAGGATCATCGTACCTAAATCCACTCATCTTGCTTCTACTAGCCTTATGACATTGATTTCATGTCTGAGTGATATTCCATTGTACATAAGGACCACAACTTCTTTATCCATTTTTCTCTTTCCTGGGATATTTAAGGTGTCATGAAGTGGAGGTTCTTGTCAACAGAGCAGCCCTAAACTTTGGGGTGCCTGTGTCTTGCTGATTTTTAGTTTTCCCAATTTATACGCCCATGAGTGGACGTGCCCTATGCTCCCTAAGCTGTGTTTTTTCGATGTTTCAGGACACACCGTACACTTTTCCAGAGTGGCTGTTGGCAATTTACATCCCGCCCATCAGCGTAGCAAGGCTGCCATTTCTCCATGGCCTGTCCTGCATTTCTGGTTTTGACACTTTTTGCAGCATGGCACTTTTGACCGATGGGAAGCGAGACTTCTTTGTAGCACTGATTTGCCTTTCCAGGTTGCTTGGTTGGCCAAAAAGGGCGTATGCGTTTTTTCCTGAATATATTCAGGAAAAAACGCATACGCCCTTTTTGGCCAAGGGCATCATTGTCGACGTTTTGCCGCTTTTCATGTGCTTTAAAGGCGATTCGAATCTACCTCCTGAAATCTGTTTCCTGCAATTCTGCCTTGCTTTCAAATCCTCTTCGTTGCCTTCCCTCAATATATCTGTGGATGAGAGTTATCATTCATAACTCTGCGGATTTCTGAATTGCAGTGTCCCTGAGCTCCATTTTTCAACTGGCTTTTTTGGGAGCTGGCCGCAAAAGCGCGGGATTGCCTCAGGCCCTATTCTGCTTCTGGGCGGCAGGCTTAGCCTGTGGTTAATTCTTCTTCCTGATGGGAAATAGAGTGACCTGTGCCTGTCCCAACACCTAGATCTAGTCTCTCATTGGTTGCCCCTCTTCCCGTTCATCCTCAGGACAAATTGCAACCTGTAGGGAATAGGAGCTTAAAGGTGCTGATTCTCCAAGTAGGGAGGTTGCTAGTAAAGTAGCTGGAAAGGCGAACCCGAGCACAAGGAGATGAGAAATGAGGTGCGTATTAGAAACCTTTCAAAATCACACGGTGTACCATCTTCTGGGTTTCTCATGCATGTTTTCGATGTAGGAAGATGCCCTTGAACCTGGAGATTTGGGACCCATGGGATGGGTACAAGGCAGTATTACTTTAAAGGGTCTGCGTTTGCTCACCCAACCTCACCCAACCTTTCAGCCCCAAGAGTGTCCACCCTTATGTCTCATCCAGCTGTGGGTCTAGATATGGTCAATCCAGGTTGCATCACAGCCTCTGAACGAATTTTGTAAGAATTTCTCTCTCTTTCACTGTCTTTGTTTTACGGGTTTTTAAAAGTAATTTATTTTTATAATGGGGTTTAGCTGCTTTTCACGGCTGTGTTTATGCGGCTTTACACCCACTTGACTCACTTCCAGACAGATATCAATACATAGGTTTTAAGATTCTTACTAGTCACATATATTCTTGTGCGGTGAATAGGGGGTGTTGAGTCCAGTTCACTGAGCAAGGAGTAGGTCTTGTCTATTACATATTGGGTGTATGGAACGGTATCTGAGCGAATTTGAAACCCTTGTTTTATGCATCACCCCACCTCACCTTTCCCGCTCAGCAGCCATCGTGTGTTTTCTAAACGTGTGACTCTGTTCTGTTTTGTAATTCAGTTCAAGTGTAGCGGTTTTTACATTCCCTCTATAAGTGATAGCTTATGATAAGTGTCTTTTTCTGTGTGACTTATTTCACTTAGGATCATCGTACCTAAATCCACTCATCTTGCTTCTACTAGCCTTATGACATTGATTTCATGTCTGAGTGATATTCCATTGTACATAAGGACCACAACTTCTTTATCCATTTTTCTCTTTCCTGGGATATTTAAGGTGTCATGAAGTGGAGGTTCTTGTCAACAGAGCAGCCCTAAACTTTGGGGTGCCTGTGTCTTGCTGATTTTTAGTTTTCCCAATTTATACGCCCATGAGAGGACGTGCCCTATGCTCCCTAAGCTGTGTTTTTTCGATGTTTCAGGACACACCATACACTTTTCCAGAGTGGCTGTTGGCAATTTACATCCCGCCCATCAGCGTAGCAAGGCTGCCATTTCTCCATGGCCTGTCCTGCATTTCTGGTTTTGACACTTTTTGCAGCATGGCACTTTTGACCGATGGGAAGCGAGACTTCTTTGTAGCACTGATTTGCCTTTCCAGGTTGCTTGGTTGGCCAAAAAGGGCGTATGCTTTTTTTCCTGAATATATTCAGGAAAAAACGCATACGCCCTTTTTGGCCAAGGGCATCATTGTCGACGTTTTGCCTCTTTTCATGTGCTTTAAAGGCGATTCGAATCTACCTCCTGAAATCTGTTTCCTGCAATTCTGCCTTGCTTTCAAATCCTCTTCGTTGCCTTCCCTCAATATATCTGTGGATGAGAGTTATCATTCATAACTCTGCGGGTTTCTGAATTGCAGTGTCCCTGAGCTCCATTTTTCAACTGGCTTTTTTGGGAGCTGGCCGCAAAAGCGCGGGATTGCCTCAGGCCCTATTCTGCTTCTGGGCGGCAGGCTTAGCCTGTGGTTAATTCTTCTTCCTGATGGGAAATAGAGTGACCTGTGCCTGTCCCAACACCTAGATCTAGTCTCTCATTGGTTGCCCCTCTTCCCGTTCATCCTCAGGACAAATTGCAACCTGTAGGGAACAGGAGCTTAAAGGTGCTGATTCTCCAAGTAGGGAGATTGCTAGTAAAGTAGCTGGAAAGGCGAACCCGAGCACAAGGAGATGAGAAATGAGGTGCGTATTAGAAACCTTTCAAAATCACACGGTGTACCATCTTCTGGGTTTCTCATGCATGTTTTCGATGTAGGCAGATGCCCTTGAACCTGGAGATTTGGGACCCATGGGATGGGTACCAGGCAGTATTACTTTAAAGGGTCTGCGTTTGCTCACCCAACCTCACCCAACCTTTCAGCCCCAAGAGTGTCCACCCTTATGTCTCATCCAGCTGTGGGTCTAGATATGGTCATTCCAGGTTGCATCACAGCCTCTGAACGAATTTTGTAAGAATTTCTCTCTCTTTCACTGTCTTTGTTTTACGGGTTTTTAAAAGTAATTTATTTTTATAATGGGGTTTAGCTGCTTTTCACGGCTGTGTTTATGCGGCTTTACACCCACTTGACTCACTTCCAGACAGATATCAATACATAGGTTTTAAGATTCTTACTAGTCACATATATTCTTGTGCGGTGAATAGGGGGTGTTGAGTCCAGTTCACTGAGCAAGGAGTAGGTCTTGTCTATTACATATTGGGTGTATGGAACGGTATCTGAGCGAATTTGAAACCCTTGTTTTATGCATCACCCCACCTCACCTTTCCCGTTAAGCAGCCATAGTGTGTTTTCTAAACGTGTGACTCTGTTCTGTTTTGTAATTCAGTTCAAGTGTAGCGGTTTTTACATTCCCTCTATAAGTGATAGCTTATGATAAGTGTCTTTTTCTGTGTGACTTATTTCACTTAGGATCATCGTACCTAAATCCACTCATCTTGCCTCTACTAGCCTTATGACATTGATTTCATGTCTGAGTGATATTCCATTGTACATAAGGACCACAACTTCTTTATCCATTTTTCTCTTTCCTGGGATATTTAAGGTGTCATGAAGTGGAGGTTCTTGTCAACAGAGCAGCCCTAAACTTTGGGGTGCCTGTGTCTTGCTGATTTTTAGTTTTCCCAATTTATACGCCCATGAGTGGACGTGCCCTATGCTCCCTAAGCTGTGTTTTTTCGATGTTTCAGGACACACCGTACACTTTTCCAGAGTGGCTGTTGGCAATTTACATCCCGCCCATCAGCGTAGCAAGGCTGCCATTTCTCCATGGCCTGTCCTGCATTTCTGGTTTTGACACTTTTTGCAGCATGGCACTTTTGACCGATGGGAAGCGAGACTTCTTTGTAGCACTGATTTGCCTTTCCAGGTTGCTTGGTTGGCCAAAAAGGGCGTATGCGTTTTTTCCTGAATATATTCAGGAAAAAACGCATACGCCCTTTTTGGCCAAGGGCATCATTGTCGACGTTTTGCCGCTTTTCATGTGCTTTAAAGGCGATTCGAATCTACCTCCTGAAATCTGTTTCCTGCAATTCTGCCTTGCTTTCAAATCCTCTTCGTTGCCTTCCCTCAATATATCTGTGGATGAGAGTTATCATTCATAACTCTGCGGGTTTCTGAATTGCAGTGTCCCTGAGCTCCATTTTTCAACTGGCTTTTTTGGGAGCTGGCCGCAAAAGCGCGGGATTGCCTCAGGCCCTATTCTGCTTCTGGGCGGCAGGCTTAGCCTGTGGTTAATTCTTCTTCCTGATGGGAAATAGAGTGACCTGTGCCTGTCCCAACACCTAGATCTAGTCTCTCATTGGTTGCCCCTCTTCCCGTTCATCCTCAGGACAAATTGCAACCTGTAGGGAACAGGAGCTTAAAGGTGCTGATTCTCCAAGTAGGGAGGTTGCTAGTAAAGTAGCTGGAAAGGCGAACCCGAGCACAAGGAGATGAGAAATGAGGTGCGTATTAGAAACCTTTCAAAATCACACGGTGTACCATCTTCTGGGTTTCTCATGCATGTTTTCGATGTAGGAAGATGCCCTTGAACCTGGAGATTTGGGACCCATGGGATGGGTACAAGGCAGTATTACTTTAAAGGGTCTGCGTTTGCTCACCCAACCTCACCCAACCTTTCAGCCCCAAGAGTGTCCACCCTTATGTCTCATCCAGCTGTGGGTCTAGATATGGTCAATCCAGGTTGCATCACAGCCTCTGAACGAATTTTGTAAGAATTTCTCTCTCTTTCACTGTCTTTGTTTTACGGGTTTTTAAAAGTAATTTATTTTTATAATGGGGTTTAGCTGCTTTTCACGGCTGTGTTTATGCGGCTTTACACCCACTTGACTCACTTCCAGACAGATATCAATAAATAGGTTTTAAGATTCTTACTAGTCACATATATTCTTGTGCGGTGAATAGGGGGTGTTGAGTCCAGTTCACTGAGCAAGGAGTAGGTCTTGTCTATTACATATTCGGTGTATGGAACGGTATCTGAGCGAATTTGAAACCCTTGTTTTATGCATCACCCCACCTCACCTTTCCCGTTAAGCAGCCATAGTGTGTTTTCTAAACGTGTGACTCTGTTCTGTTTTGTAATTCAGTTCAAGTGTAGCGGTTTTTACATTCCCTCTATAAGTGATAGCTTATGATAAGTGTCTTTTTCTGTGTGACTTATTTCACTTAGGATCATCGTACCTAAATCCACTCATCTTGCCTCTACTAGCCTTATGACATTGATTTCATGTCTGAGTGATATTCCATTGTACATAAGGACCACAACTTCTTTATCCATTTTTCTCTTTCCTGGGATATTTAAGGTGTCATGAAGTGGAGGTTCTTGTCAACAGAGCAGCCCTAAACTTTGGGGTGCCTGTGTCTTGCTGATTTTTAGTTTTCCCAATTTATACGCCCATGAGTGGACGTGCCCTATGCTCCCTAAGCTGTGTTTTTTCGATGTTTCAGGACACACCGTACACTTTTCCAGAGTGGCTGTTGGCAATTTACATCCCGCCCATCAGCGTAGCAAGGCTGCCATTTCTCCATGGCCTGTCCTGCATTTCTGGTTTGGACACTTTTTGCAGCATGGCACTTTTGACCGATGGGAAGCGAGACTTCTTTGTAGCGCTGATTAGCCTTTCCAGGTTGCTTGGTTGGCCAAACAGGGCGTATGCGTTTTTTCCTGAATATATTCAGGAAAAAACGCATACGCCCTGTTTGGCCAAGGGCATCATTGTCGACGTTTTGCCACTTTTCATATGCTTTAAAGGCGATTCGAATCTACCTCCTGAAACCTGTTTCCTGAAATTCTGCCTTGCTTTCAAATCCTCTTCGTTGCCTTCCCTCAATATATCTGTGGATGAGAGTTATCAGTTATAGCTCTGCGGGTTTGTGAATTGAAGTGTCCCTGAGCTCCATTTTTCAACTGGCTTTTTTGGGAGCTGGCCGCAAAAGCGCGGGATTGCCTCAGGCCCTATTCTGCTTCTGGGCGGCAGGCTGAGCCTGTGGTTAATTCTTCTTCCTGATGGGAAAATAGAGTGACCTGTGCCTGTCCCAACACATAGATCTAGTCTCTCATTGGTTGCCCCTCTTCCCGTTCATCCTCAGGACAAATTGCATCCTGTAGGGGACAGGAGCTTAAAGGTGCTGATTCTCCAAGTAGGGAGATTGCTAGTAAAGTAGCTGGAAAGGCGAACCCGAGCACAAGGAGATGAGAAATGAGGTGCGTATTAGAAACCTTTCAAAATCACACGGTGTACCATCTTCTGGGTTTCTCATGCATGTTTTCGATGTAGGAAGATGCCCTTCAACCTGGAGGTTTGGGACCCATGGGATGGGTACCAGGCAGTATTACTTTAAAGGGTCTGCGTTTGCTCACCCAACCTCACCCAACCTTTCAGCCCCAAGAGTGTCCACCCTTATGTCTCATCCAGCTGTGGGTCTAGATATGTCAATCCAGGTTGCATCACAGCCTCTGAACGAATTTTGTAAGAATTTCTCTCTCTTTCACTGTCTTTGTTTTACGGGTTTTTAAAAGTAATTTATTTTTATAATGGGGTTTAGCTGCTTTTCACGGCTGTGTTTATGCGGCTTTACACCCACTTGACTCACTTCCAGACAGATATCAATACATAGGTTTTAAGATTCTTACTAGTCACATATATTCTTGTGCGGTGAATAGGGGGTGTTGAGTCCAGTTCACTGAGCAAGGAGTAGGTATTGTCTATTACATATTGGGTGTATGGAACGGTATCTGAGCGAATTTGAAACCCTTGTTTTATGCATCACCCCACCTCACCTTTCCCGTTAAGCAGCCACAGTGTGTTTTCTAAATGTGTGACTCTGTTCTGTTTTGTAATTCAGTTCAAGTGTAGCGGTTTTTACATTCCCTCTATAAGTGATAGCTTATGATAAGTGTCTTTTTCTGTGTGACTTATTTCACTTAGGATCATCGTACCTAAATCCACTCATCTTGCCTCTACTAGCCTTATGACATTGATTTCATGTCTGAGTGATATTCCATTGTACATAAGGACCACAACTTCTTTATCCATTTTTCTCTTTCCTGGGATATTTAAGGTGTCATGAAGTGGAGGTTCTTGTCAACAGAGCAGCCCTAAACTTTGGGGTGCCTGTGTCTTGCTGATTTTTAGTTTTCCCAATTAATACGCCCATGAGTGGACGTGCCCTATGCTCCCTAAGCTGTGTTTTTTCGATGTTTCAGGACACACCGTACACTTTTCCAGAGTGGCTGTTGGCAATTTACATCCCGCCCATCAGCGTAGCAAGGCTGCCATTTCTCCATGGCCTGTCCTGCATTTCTGGTTTTGACACTTTTTGCAGCATGGCACTTTTGACCGATGGGAAGCGAGACTTCTTTGTAGCACTGATTTGCCTTTCCAGGTTGCTTGGTTGGCCAAAAAGGGCGTATGCGTTTTTTCCTGAATATATTCAGGAAAAAACGCATACGCCCTTTTTGGCCAAGGGCATCATTGTCGACGTTTTGCCGCTTTTCATGTGCTTTAAAGGCGATTCGAATCTACCTCCTGAAATCTGTTTCCTGCAATTCTGCCTTGCTTTCAAATCCTCTTCGTTGCCTTCCCTCAATATATCTGTGGATGAGAGTTATCATTCATAACTCTGCGGGTTTCTGAATTGCAGTGACCCTGAGCTCCATTTTTCAACTGGCTTTTTTGGGAGCTGGCCGCAAAAGCGCGGGATTGCCTCAGGCCCTATTCTGCTTCTGGGCGGCAGGCTTAGCCTGTGGTTAATTCTTCTTCCTGATGGGAAATAGAGTGACCTGTGCCTGTCCCAACACCTAGATCTAGTCTCTCATTGGTTGCCCCTCTTCCCGTTCATCCTCAGGACAAATTGCAACCTGTAGGGAACAGGAGCTTAAAGGTGCTGATTCTCCAAGTAGGGAGGTTGCTAGTAAAGTAGCTGGAAAGGCGAACCCGAGCACAAGGAGATGAGAAATGAGGTGCGTATTAGAAACCTTTCAAAATCACACGGTGTACCATCTTCTGGGTTTCTCATGCATGTTTTCGATGTAGGAAGATGCCCTTGAACCTGGAGATTTGGGACCCATGGGATGGGTACAAGGCAGTATTACTTTAAAGGGTCTGCGTTTGCTCACCCAACCTCACCCAACCTTTCAGCCCCAAGAGTGTCCACCCTTATGTCTCATCCAGCTGTGGGTCTAGATATGGTCAATCCAGGTTGCATCACAGCCTCTGAACGAATTTTGTAAGAATTTCTCTCTCTTTCACTGTCTTTGTTTTACGGGTTTTTAAAAGTAATTTATTTTTATAATGGGGTTTAGCTGCTTTTCACGGCTGTGTTTAGGCGGCTTTACACCCACTTGACTCACTTCCAGACAGATATCAATACATAGGTTTTAAGATTCTTACTAGTCACATATATTCTTGTGCGGTGAATAGGGGGTGTTGAGTCCAGTTCACTGAGCAAGGAGTAGGTCTTGTCTATTACATATTGGGTGTATGGAACGGTATCTGAGCGAATTTGAAACCCTTGTTTTATGCATCACCCCACCTCACCTTTCCCGTTAAGCAGCCATAGTGTGTTTTCTAAACGTGTGACTCTGTTCTGTTTTGTAATTCAGTTCAAGTGTAGCGGTTTTTACATTCCCTCTATAAGTGATAGCTTATGATAAGTGTCTTTTTCTGTGTGACTTATTTCACTTAGGATCATCGTACCTAAATCCACTCATCTTGCCTCTACTAGCCTTATGACATTGATTTCATGTCTGAGTGATATTCCATTGTACATAAGGACCACAACTTCTTTATCCATTTTTCTCTTTCCTGGGATATTTAAGGTGTCATGAAGTGGAGGTTCTTGTCAACAGAGCAGCCCTAAACTTTGGGGTGCCTGTGTCTTGCTGATTTTTAGTTTTCCCAATTTATACGCCCATGAGTGGACGTGCCCTATGCTCCCTAAGCTGTGTTTTTTCGATGTTTCAGGACACACCGTACACTTTTCCAGAGTGGCTGTTGGCAATTTACATCCCGCCCATCAGCGTAGCAAGGCTGCCATTTCTCCATGGCCTGTCCTGCATTTCTGGTTTGGACACTTTTTGCAGCATGGCACTTTTGACCGATGGGAAGCGAGACTTCTTTGTAGCGCTGATTAGCCTTTCCAGGTTGCTTGGTTGGCCAAACAGGGCGTATGCGTTTTTTCCTGAATATATTCAGGAAAAAACGCATACGCCCTGTTTGGCCAAGGGCATCATTGTCGACGTTTTGCCACTTTTCATATGCTTTAAAGGCGATTCGAATCTACCTCCTGAAACCTGTTTCCTGAAATTCTGCCTTGCTTTCAAATCCTCTTCGTTGCCTTCCCTCAATATATCTGTGGATGAGAGTTATCAGTTATAGCTCTGCGGGTTTGTGAATTGCAGTGTCCCTGAGCTCCATTTTTCAACTGGCTTTTTTGGGAGCTGGCCGCAAAAGCGCGGGATTGCCTCAGGCCCTATTCTGCTTCTGGGCGGCAGGCTTAGCCTGTGGTTAATTCTTCTTCCTGATGGGAAATAGAGTGACCTGTGCCTGTCCCAACACCTAGATCTAGTCTCTCATTGGTTGCCCCTCTTCCCGTTCATCCTCAGGACAAATTGCAACCTGTAGGGAACAGGAGCTTAAAGGTGCTGATTCTCCAAGTAGGGAGATTGCTAGTAAAGTAGCTGGAAAGGCGAACCCGAGCACAAGGAGATGAGAAATGAGGTGCGTATTAGAAACCTTTCAAAATCACACGGTGTACCATCTTCTGGGTTTCTCATGCATGTTTTCGATGTAGGCAGATGCCCTTGAACCTGGAGATTTGGGACCCATGGGATGGGTACCAGGCAGTATTACTTTAAAGGGTCTGCGTTTGCTCACCCAACCTCACCCAACCTTTCAGCCCCAAGAGTGTCCACCCTTATGTCTCATCCAGCTATGGGTCTAGATATGTCAATCCAGGTTGCATCACAGCCTCTGAACGAATTGTGTAAGAATTTCTCTCTCTTTCACTGTCTTTGTTTTACGGGTTTTTAAAAGTAATTTATTTTTATAATGGGGTTTAGCTGCTTTTCACGGCTGTGTTTATGCGGCTTTACACCCACTTGACTCACTTCCAGACAGATATCAATAAATAGGTTTTAAGATTCTTACTAGTCACATATATTCTTGTGCGGTGAATAGGGGGTGTTGAGTCCAGTTCACTGAGCAAGGAGTAGGTCTTGTCTATTACATATTGGGTGTATGGAACGGTATCTGAGCGAATTTGAAACCCTTGTTTTATGCATCACCCCACCTCACCTTTCCCGCTCAGCAGCCATCGTGTGTTTTCTAAACGTGTGACTCTGTTCTGTTTTGTAATTCAGTTCAAGTGTAGCGGTTTTTACATTCCCTCTATAAGTGATAGCTTATGATAAGTGTCTTTTTCTGTGTGACTTATTTCACTTAGGATCATCGTACCTAAATCCACTCATCTTGCTTCTACTAGCCTTATGACATTGATTTCATGTCTGAGTGATATTCCATTGTACATAAGGACCACAACTTCTTTATCCATTTTTCTCTTTCCTGGGATATTTAAGGTGTCATGAAGTGGAGGTTCTTGTCAACAGAGCAGCCCTAAACTTTGGGGTGCCTGTGTCTTGCTGATTTTTAGTTTTCCCAATTTATACGCCCATGAGAGGATGTGCCCTATGCTCCCTAAGCTGTGTTTTTTCGATGTTTCAGGACACACCATACACTTTTCCAGAGTGGCTGTTGGCAATTTACATCCCGCCCATCAACGTAGCAAGGCTGCCATTTCTCCATGGCCTGTCCTGCATTTCTGGTTTTGACACTTTTTGCAGCATGGCACTTTTGACCGATGGGAAGCGAGACTTCTTTGTAGCACTGATTTGCCTTTCCAGGTTGCTTGGTTGGCCAAACAGGGCGTATGCGTTTTTTCCTGAATATATTCAGGAAAAAACGCATACGCCCTGTTTGGCCAAGGGCATCATTGTCGACGTTTTGCCACTTTTCATATGCTTTAAAGGCGATTCGAATCTACCTCCTGAAACCTGTTTCCTGAAATTCTGCCTTTCTTTCAAATCCTCTTCGTTGCCTTCCCTCAATATATCTGTGGATGAGAGTTATCAGTTATAGCTCTGCGGGTTTGTGAATTGCAGTGTCCCTGAGCTCCATTTTTCAACTGGCTTTTTTGGGAGCTGGCCGCAAAAGCGCGGGATTGCCTCAGGCCCTATTCTGCTTCTGGGCGGCAGGCTGAGCCTGTGGTTAATTCTTCTTCCTGATGGGAAAATAGAGTGACCTGTGCCTGTCCCAACACATAGATCTAGTCTCTCATTGGTTGCCCCTCTTCCCGTTCATCCTCAGGACAAATTGCATCCTGTAGGGGACAGGAGCTTAAAGGTGCTGATTCTCCAAGTAGGGAGATTGCTAGTAAAGTAGCTGGAAAGGCGAACCCGAGCACAAGGAGATGAGAAATGAGGTGTGTATTAGAAACCTTTCAAAATCACACGGTGTACCATCTTCTGGGTTTCTCATGCATGTTTTCGATGTAGGAAGATGCCCTTCAACCTGGAGGTTTGGGACCCATGGGATGGGTACCAGGCAGTATTACTTTAAAGGGTCTGCGTTTGCTCACCCAACCTCACCCAACCTTTCAGCCCCAAGAGTGTCCACCCTTATGTCTCATCCAGCTGTGGGTCTAGATATGGTCAATCCAGGTTGCATCACAGCCTCTGAACGAATTGTGTAAGAATTTCTCTCTCTTTCACTGTCTTTGTTTTACGGGTTTTTAAAAGTAATTTATTTTTATAATGGGGTTTAGCTGCTTTTCACGGCTGTGTTTATGCGGCTTTACACCCACTTGACTCACTTCCAGACAGATATCAATACATAGGTTTTAAGATTCTTACTAGTCACATATATTCTTGTGCGGTGAATAGGGGGTGTTGAGTCCAGTTCACTGAGCAAGGAGTAGGTCTTGTCTATTACATATTGGGTGTATGGAACGGTATCTGAGCGAATTTGAAACCCTTGTTTTATGCATCACCCCACCTCACCTTTCCCGCTCAGCAGCCATCGTGTGTTTTCTAAACGTGTGACTCTGTTCTGTTTTGTAATTCAGTTCAAGTGTAGCGGTTTTTACATTCCCTCTATAAGTGATAGCTTATGATAAGTGTCTTTTTCTGTGTGACTTATTTCACTTAGGATCATCGTACCTAAATCCACTCATCTTGCTTCTACTAGCCTTATGACATTGATTTCATGTCTGAGTGATATTCCATTGTACATAAGGACCACAACTTCTTTTTCCATTTTTCTCTTTCCTGGGATATTTAAGGTGTCATGAAGTGGAGGTTCTTGTCAACAGAGCAGCCCTAAACTTTGGGGTGCCTGTGCCTTGCTGATTTTTAGTTTTCCCAATTTATACGCCCATGAGTGGACGTGCCCTATGCTCCCTAAGCTGTGTTTTTTCGATGTTTCAGGACACACCGTACACTTTTCCAGAGTGGCTGTTGGCAATTTACATCCCGCCCATCAGCGTAGCAAGGCTGCCATTTCTCCATGGCCTGTCCTGCATTTCTGGTTTGGACACTTTTTGCAGCATGGCACTTTTGACCGATGGGAAGCGAGACTTCTTTGTAGCGCTGATTAGCCTTTCCAGGTTGCTTGGTTGGCCAAACAGGGAGTATGCGTTTTTTCCTGAATATATTCAGGAAAAAACGCATACGCCCTGTTTGGCCAAGGGCATCATTGTCGACGTTTTGCCACTTTTCATATGCTTTAAAGGCGATTCGAATCTACCTCCTGAAACCTGTTTCCTTAAATTCTGCCTTGCTTTCAAATCCTCTTCGTTGCCTTCCCTCAATATATCTGTGGATGAGAGTTATCATTTATAGCTCTGCGGGTTTGTGAATTGCAGTGTCCCTGAGCTCCATTTTTCAACTGGCTTTTTTGGGAGCTGGCCGTAAAAGCGCGGGATTGCCTCAGGCCCTATTCTGCTTCTGGGCGGCAGGCTGAGCCTGTGGCTAATTCTTCTTCCTGATGGGAAAATAGAGTGACCTGTGCCTGTCCCAACACATAGATCTAGTCTCTCATTGGTTGCCCCTCTTCCCGTTCATCCTCAGGACAAATTGCATCCTGTAGGGGACAGGAGCTTAAAGGTGCTGATTCTCCAAGTAGGGAGATTACTAGTAAAGTAGCTGGAAAGGCGAACCCGAGGACAAGGAGATGAGAAATGAGGTGCGTATTAGAAACCTTTCAAAATCACACGGTGTACCATCTTCTGGGTTTCTCATGCATGTTTTCCATATAGGAAGATGCCCTTGAACCTGGAGATTTGGGACCCATGGGATGGGTACCAGGCAGTATTACTTTAAAGGGTCTGCGTTTGCTCACCCAACCTCACCCAACCTTTCAGCCCCAAGAGTGTCCACCCTTATGTCTCATCCAGCTGTGGGTCTAGATATGGTTAATCCAGGTTGCATCACAGCCTCTGAACGAATTTTGTA
This sequence comes from Eschrichtius robustus, assembly GCF_028021215.1. NCBI lineage: Eukaryota > Metazoa > Chordata > Mammalia > Artiodactyla > Eschrichtiidae > Eschrichtius > Eschrichtius robustus. Next base: position 522,214 of record NW_027175289.1, on the reverse strand, counting down.
AGAATTTCTCTCTCTTTCACTGTCTTTGTTTTACGGGTTTTTAAAAGTAATTTATTTTTATAATGGGGTTTAGCTGCTTTTCACGGCTGTGTTTATGCGGCTTTACACCCAATTGACTCACTTCCAGACAGATATCAATACATAGGTTTTAAGATTCTTACTAGTCACATATATTCTTGTGCGGTGAATAGGGGGTGTTGAGTCCAGTTCACTGAGCAAGGAGTAGGTCTTGTCTATTACATATTGGGTGTATGGAACGGTATCTGAGCGAATTTGAAACCCTTGTTTTATGCATCACCCCACCTCACCTTTCCCGTTAAGCAGCCCAAGTGTGTTTTCTAAACGTGTGACTCTGTTCTGTTTTGTAATTCAGTTCAAGTGTAGCGGTTTTTACATTCCCTCTATAAGTGATAGCTTATGATAAGTGTCTTTTTCTGTGTGACTTATTTCACTTAGGATCATCGTACCTAAATCCACTCATCTTGCCTCTACTAGCCTTATGACATTGATTTCATGTCTGAGTGATATTCCATTGTACATAAGGACCACAACTTCTTTATCCATTTTTCTCTTTCCTGGGATATTTAAGGTGTCATGAAGTGGAGGTTCTTGTCAACAGAGCAGCCCTAAACTTTGGGGTGCCTGTGTCTTGCTGATTTTTAGTTTTCCCAATTTATACGCCCATGAGTGGACGTGCCCTATGCTCCCTAAGCTGTGTTTTTTCGATGTTTCAGGACACACCGTACACTTTTCCAGAGTGGCTGTTGGCAATTTACATCCCGCCCATCAGCGTAGCAAGGCTGCCATTTCTCCATGGCCTGTCCTGTATTTCTGGTTTTGACACTTTTTGCAGCATGGCCCTTTTGACCGATGGGAAGCGAGACTTCTTTGTAGCACTGATTTGCCTTTCCAGGTTGCTTGGTTGGCCAAAAAGGGCGTATGCGTTTTTTCCTGAATATATTCAGGAAAAAACGCATACGCCCTTTTTGGACAAGGGCATCATTGTCGACGTTTTGCCGCTTTTCATGTGCTTTAAAGGAGATTCGAATCTACCTCCTGAAATCTGTTTCCTGCAATTCTGCCTTGCTTTCAAATCCTCTTCGTTGCCTTCCCTCAATATATCTGTGGATGAGAGTTATCATTCATAACTCTGCGGGTTTCTGAATTGCAGTGTCCCTGAGCTCCATTTTTCAACTTGCTTTTTTGGGAGCTGGCCGCAAAAGCGCGGGATTGCCTCAGGCCCTATTCTGCTTCTGGGCGGCAGGCTTAGCCTGTGGTTAATTCTTCTTCCTGATGGGAAATAGAGTGACCTGTGCCTGTCCCAACACCTAGATCTAGTCTCTCATTGGTTGCCCCTCTACCCGTTCATCCTCAGGACAAATTGCAACCTGTAGGGAACAGGAGCTTAAAGGTGCTGATTCTCCAAGTAGGGAGATTGCTAGTAAAGTAGCTGGAAAGGCGAACCGGAGCACAAGGAGATGAGAAATGAGGTGCGTATTAGAAACCTTTCAAAAACACACGGTGTACCATCTTCTGGGTTTCTCATGCATGTTTTCGATGTAGGAAGATGCCCTTGAACCTGGAGATTTGGGACCCAAGGGATGGGTACCAGGCAGTATTACTTTAAAGGTTCTGCGTTTGCTCACCCAACCTCACCCAACCTTTCAGCCCCAAGAGTGTCCACCCTTATGTCTCATCCAGCTGTGGGTCTAGATATGTCAATCCAGGTTGCATCACAGCCTCTGAACGAATTGTGTAAGAATTTCTCTCTCTTTCACTGTCTTTGTTTTACGGGTTTTTAAAAGTAATTTATTTTTATAATGGGGTTTAGCTGCTTTTCACGGCTGTGTTTATGCGGCTTTACACCCACTTGACTCACTTCCAGACAGATATCAATACATAGGTTTTAAGATTCTTACTAGTCACATATATTCTTGTGCGGTGAATAGGGGGTGTTGAGTCCAGTTCACTGAGCAAGGAGTAGGTCTTGTCTATTACATATTGGGTGTATGGAACGGTATCTGAGCGAATTTGAAACCCTTGTTTTATGCATTACCCCACCTCACCTTTCCCGCTCAGCAGCCATCGTGTGTTTTCTAAACGTGTGACTCTGTTCTGTTTTGTAATTCAGTTCAAGTGTAGCGGTTTTTACATTCCCTCTATAAGTGATAGCTTATGATAAGTGTCTTTTTCTGTGTGACTTATTTCACTTAGGATCATCGTACCTAAATCCACTCATCTTGCTTCTACTAGCCTTATGACATTGATTTCATGTCTGAGTGATATTCCATTGTACATAAGGACCACAACTTCTTTATCCATTTTTCTCTTTCCTGGGATATTTAAGGTGTCATGAAGTGGAGGTTCTTGTCAACAGAGCAGCCCTAAACTTTGGGGTGCCTGTGTCTTGCTGATTTTTAGTTTTCCCAATTTATACGCCCATGAGTGGACGTGCCCTATGCTCCCTAAGCTGTGTTTTTTCGATGTTTCAGGACACACCGTACACTTTTCCAGAGTGGCTGTTGGCAATTTACATCCCGCCCATCAGCGTAGCAAGGCTGCCATTTCTCCATGGCCTGTCCTGCATTTCTGGTTTGGACACTTTTTGCAGCATGGCACTTTTGACCGATGGGAAGCGAGACTTCTTTGTAGCACTGATTTGCCTTTCCAGGTTGCTTGGTTGGCCAAAAAGGGCGTATGCGTTTTTTCCTGAATATATTCAGGAAAAAACGCATACGCCCTTTTTGGCCAAGGGCATCATTGTCGACGTTTTGCCGCTTTTCATGTGCTTTAAAGGCGATTCGAATCTACCTCCTGAAATCTGTTTCCTGCATTTCTGCCTTGCTTTTAAATCCTCTTCGTTGCCTTCCCTCAATATATCTGTGGATGAGAGTTATCATTCATAACTCTGCGGGTTTGTGAATTGCAGTGTCCCTGAGCTCCATTTTTCAACTGGCTTTTTTGGGAGCTGGCCGCAAATGCGCGAGATTGCCTCAGGCCCTATTCTGCTTCTGGGCGGCAGGCTTAGCCTGTGGTTAATTCTTCTTCCTGATGGGAAATAGAGTGACATGTGCCTGTCCCAACACCTAGATCTAGTCTCTCATTGGTTGCCCCTCTTCCCGTTCATCCTCAGGACAAATTGCAACCTGTAGGGAACAGGAGCTTAAAGGTGCTGATTCTCCAAGTAGGGAGGTTGCTAGTAAAGTAGCTGGAAAGGCGAACCCGAGCACAAGGTGATGAGAAATGAGGTGCGTATTAGAAACCTTTCAAAATCACACGGTGTACCATCTTCTGGGTTTCACCATGCATGTTTTCGATGTAGGAAGATGCCCTTGAACCTGGAGATTTGGGACCCATGGGATGGGTACAAGGCAGTATTACTTTAGAGGGTCTGCGTTTGCTCACCCAACCTCACCCAACCTTTCAGCCCCAAGAGTGTCCACCCTTATGTCTCATCCAGCTGTGGGTCTAGATATGGTCAATCCAGGTTGCATCACAGCCTCTGAACGAATTTTGTAAGAATTTCTCTCTCTTTCACTGTCTTTGTTTTACGGGTTTTTAAAAGTAATTTATTTTTATAATGGGGTTTAGCTTCTTTTCACGGCTGTGTTTATGCGGATTTACACCCACTTGACTCACTTCCAGACAGATATCAATACATAGGTTTTAAGATTCTTACTAGTCACATATATTCTTGTGCGGTGAATAGGGGGTGTTGAGTCCAGTTCACTGAGCAAGGAGTAGGTCTTGTCTATTACATATTGGGTGTATGGAACGGTATCTGAGCGAATTTGAAACCCTTGTTTTATGCATCACCCCACCTCACCTTTCCCGTTAAGCAGCCATAGTGTGTTTTCTAAACGTGTGACTCTGTTCTGTTTTGTAATTCAGTTCAAGTGTAGCGGTTTTTACATTCCCTCTATAAGTGATAGCTTATGATAAGTGTCTTTTTCTGTGTGACTTATTTCACTTAGGATCATCGTACCTAAATCCACTCATCTTGCTTCTACTAGCCTTATGACATTGATTTCATGTCTGAGTGATATTCCATTGTACATAAGGACCACAACTTCTTTATCCATTTTTCTCTTTCCTGGGATATTTAAGGTGTCATGAAGTGGAGGTTCTTGTCAACAGAGCAGCCCTAAACTTTGGGGTGCCTGTGTCTTGCTGATTTTTAGTTTTCCCAATTTATACGCCCATGAGTGGACGTGCCCTATGCTCCCTAAGCTGTGTTTTTTCGATGTTTCAGGACACACCGTACACTTTTCCAGAGTGGCTGTTGGCAATTTACATCCCGCCCATCAGCGTAGCAAGGCTGCCATTTCTCCATGGCCTGTCCTGCATTTCTGGTTTTGACACTTTTTGCAGCATGGCACTTTTGACCGATGGGAAGCGAGACTTCTTTGTAGCACTGATTTGCCTTTCCAGGTTGCTTGGTTGGCCAAAAAGGGCGTCTGCGTTTTTTCCTGAATATATTCAGGAAAAAACGCATACGCCCTTTTTGGCGAAGGGCATCATTGTCGACGTTTTGCCGCTTTTCATGTGCTTTAAAGGCGATTCGAATCTACCTCCTGAAATCTGTTTCCTGCAATTCTGCCTTGCTTTCAAATCCTCTTCGTTGCCTTCCCTCAATATATCTGTGGATGAGAGTTATCATTCATAACTCTGCGGGTTTCTGAATTGCAGTGTCCCTGAGCTCCATTTTTCAACTGGCTTTTTTGGGAGCTGGCCGCAAAAGCGCGGGATTGCCTCAGGCCCTATTCTGCTTCTGGGCGGCAGGCTTAGCCTGTGGTTAATTCTTCTTCCTGATGGGAAATAGAGTGACCTGTGCCTGTCCCAACACCTAGATCTAGTCTCTCATTGGTTGCCCGTCTTCCCGTTCATCCTCAGGACAAATTGCAACCTGTAGGGAACAGGAGCTTAAAGGTGCTGATTCTCCAAGTAGGGAGATTGCTAGTAAAGTAGCTGGAAAGGCGAACCCTAGCACAAGGAGATGAGAAATGAGGTGCGTATTAGAAAGCTTTCAAAATCACACGGTGTACCATCTTCTGGGTTTCTCATGCATGTTTTCGATGTAGGCAGATGCCCTTGAACCTGGAGATTTGGGACCCATGGGATGGGTACCAGGCAGTATTACTTTAAAGGGTCTGCGTTTGCTCACCCAACCTCACCCAACCTTTCAGCCCCAAGAGTGTCCACCCTTATGTCTCATCCAGCTGTGTGTCTAGATATGTCAATCCAGGTTGCATCACAGCCTCTGAACGAATTATGTAAGAATTTCTCTCTCTTTCACTGTCTTTGTTTTACGGGTTTTTAAAAGTAATTTATTTTTATAATGGGGTTTAGCTGCTTTTCACGGCTGTGTTTATGCGGCTTTACACCCACTTGACTCACTTCCAGACAGATATCAATACATAGGTTTTAAGATTCTTACTAGTCACATATATTCTTGTGCGGTGAATAGGGGGTGTTGAGTCCAGTTCACTGAGCAAGGAGTAGGTCTTGTCTATTACATATTGGGTGTATGGAACGGTATCTGAGCGAATTTGAAACCCTTGTTTTATGCATCACCCCACCTCACCTTTCCCGCTCAGCAGCCATCGTGTGTTTTCTAAACGTGTGACTCTGTTCTGTTTTGTAATTCAGTTCAAGTGTAGCGGTTTTTACATTCCCTCTATAAGTGATAGCTTATGATAAGTGTCTTTTTCTGTGTGACTTATTTCACTTAGGATCATCGTACCTAAATCCACTCATCTTGCTTCTACTAGCCTTATGACATTGATTTCATGTCTGAGTGATATTCCATTGTACATAAGGACCACAACTTCTTTATCCATTTTTCTCTTTCCTGGGATATTTAAGGTGTCATGAAGTGGAGGTTCTTGTCAACAGAGCAGCCCTAAACTTTGGGGTGCCTGTGTCTTGCTGATTTTTAGTTTTCCCAATTTATACGCCCATGAGTGGACGTGCCCTATGCTCCCTAAGCTGTGTTTTTTCGATGTTTCAGGACACACCGTACACTTTTCCAGAGTGGCTGTTGGCAATTTACATCCCGCCCATCAGCGTAGCAAGGCTGCCATTTCTCCATGGCCTGTCCTGCATTTCTGGTTTGGACACTTTTTGCAGCATGGCACTTTTGACCGATGGGAAGCGAGACTTCTTTGTAGCACTGATTTGCCTTTCCAGGTTGCTTGGTTGGCCAAAAAGGGCGTATGCGTTTTTTCCTGAATATATTCAGGAAAAAACGCATACGCCCTTTTTGGCCAAGGGCATCATTGTCGACGTTTTGCCGCTTTTCATGTGCTTTAAAGGCGATTCGAATCTACCTCCTGAAATCTGTTTCCTGCAATTCTGCCTTGCTTTCAAATCCTCTTCGTTGCCTTCCCTCAATATATCTGTGGATGAGAGTTATCATTCATAACTCTGCGGGTTTCTGAATTGCAGTGTCCCTGAGCTCCATTTTTCAACTGGCTTTTTTGGGAGCTGGCCGCAAAAGCGCGGGATTGCCTCAGGCCCTATTCTGCTTCTGGGCGGCAGGCTTAGCCTGTGGTTAATTCTTCTTCCTGATGGGAAATAGAGTAACCTGTGCCTGTCCCAACACCTAGATCTAGTCTCTCATTTGTTGCCCCTCTTCCCGTTCATCCTCAGGACAAATTGCAACCTGTAGGGAACAGGAGCTTAAAGGTGCTGATTCTCCAAGTAGGGAGATTGCTAGTAAAGTAGCTGGAAAGGTGAACCCGAGCACAAGGAGATGAGAAATGAGGTGCGTATTAGAAACCTTTCAAAATCACACGGTGTACCATCTTCTGGGTTTCTCATGCATGTTTTCGATGTAGGAAGATGCCCTTGAACCTGGAGATTTGGGACCCATGGGATGGGTACCAGGCAGTATTACTTTAAAGGGTCTGCGTTTGCTCACCCAACCTCACCCAACCTTTCAGCCCCAAGAGTGTCCACCCTTATGTCTCATCCAGCTGTGGGTCTAGATATGGTCAATCCAGGTTGCATCACAGCCTCTGAACGAATTTTGTAAGAATTTCTCTCTCTTTCACTGTCTTTGTTTTACGGGTTTTTAAAAGTAATTTATTTTTATAATGGGGTTTAGCTGCTTTTCACGGCTGTGTTTATGCGGCTTTACACCCACTTGACTCACTTCCAGACAGATATCAATACATAGGTTTTAAGATTCTTACTAGTCACATATATTCTTGTGCGGTGAATAGGGGGTGTTGAGTCCAGTTCACTGAGCAAGGAGTAGGTCTTGTCTATTACATATTGGGTGTATGGAACGGTATCTGAGCGAATTTGAAACCCTTGTTTTATGCATCACCCCACCTCACCTTTCCCGTTAAGCAGCCATAGTGTGTTTTCTAAACGTGTGACTCTGTTCTGTTTTGTAATTCAGTTCAAGTGTAGCGGTTTTTACATTCCCTCTATAAGTGATAGCTTATGATAAGTGTCTTTTTCTGTGTGACTTATTTCACTTAGGATCATCGTACCTAAATCCACTCATCTTGCTTCTACTAGCCTTATGACATTGATTTCATGTCTGAGTGATATTCCATTGTACATAAGGACCACAACTTCTTTATCCATTTTTCTCTTTCCTGGGATATTTAAGGTGTCATGAAGTGGAGGTTCTTGTCAACAGAGCAGCCCTAAACTTTGGGGTGCCTGTGTCTTGCTGATTTTTAGTTTTCCCAATTTATACGCCCATGAGTGGACGTGCCCTATGCTCCCTAAGCTGTGTTTTTTCGATGTTTCAGGACACACCGTACACTTTTCCAGAGTGGCTGTTGGCAATTTACATCCCGCCCATCAGCGTAGCAAGGCTGCCATTTCTCCATGGCCTGTCCTGCATTTCTGGTTTGGACACTTTTTGCAGCATGGCACTTTTGACCGATGGGAAGCGAGACTTCTTTGTAGCGCTGATTAGCCTTTCCAGGTTGCTTGGTTGGCCAAACAGGGCGTATGCGTTTTTTCCTGAATATATTCAGGAAAAAACGCATACGCCCTGTTTGGCCAAGGGCATCATTGTCGACGTTTTGCCACTTTTCATATGCTTTAAAGGCGATTCGAATCTACCTCCTGAAAACTGTTTCCTGAAATTCTGCCTTGCTTTCAAATCCTCTTCGTTGCCTTCCCTCAATATATCTGTGGATGAGAGTTATCATTTATAGCTCTGCGGGTTTGTGAATTGCAGTGTCCCTGATCTCCATTTTTCAACTGGCTTTTTTGGGAGCTGGCCGCAAAAGCGCGGGATTGCCTCAGGCCCTATTCTGCTTCTGGGCGGCAGGCTGAGCCTGTGGTTAATTCTTCTTCCTGATGGGAAAATAGAGTGACCTGTGCCTGTCCCAACACATAGATCTAGTCTCTCATTGGTTGCCCCTCTTCCCGTTCATCCTCAGGACAAATTGCATCCTGTAGGGGACAGGAGCTTAAAGGTGCTGATTCTCCAAGTAGGGAGATTGCTAGTAAAGTAGCTGGAAAGGCGAACCCGAGCACAAGGAGATGAGAAATGAGGTGCGTATTAGAAACCTTTCAAAATCACACGGTGTACCATCTTCTGGGTTTCTCATGCATGTTTTCGATGTAGGAAGATGCCCTTCAACCTGGAGGTTTGGGACCCATGGGATGGGTACCAGGCAGTATTACTTTAAAGGGTCTGCGTTTGCTCACCCAACCTCACCCAACATTTCAGCCCCAAGAGTGTCCACCCTTATGTCTCATCCAGCTGTGGGTCTAGATATGGTCAATCCAGGTTGCATCACAGCCTCTGAACGAATTGTGTAAGAATTTCTCTGTCTTTCACTGTCTTTGTTTTACGGGTTTTTAAAAGTAATTTATTTTTATAATGGGGTTTAGCTGCTTTTCACGGCTGTGTTTATGCGGCTTTACACCCACTTGACTCACTTCCAGACAGATATCAATACATAGGTTTTAAGATTCTTACTAGTCACATATATTCTTGTGCGGTGAATAGGGGGTGTTGAGTCCAGTTCACTGAGCAAGGAGTAGGTCTTGTCTATTACATATTGGGTGTATGGAACGGTATGTGAGCGAATTTGAAACCCTTGTTTTATGCATCACCCCACCTCACATTTCCCGTTAAGCAGCCATAGTGTGTTTTCTAAACGTGTGACTCTGTTCTGTTTTGTAATTCAGTTCAAGTTTAGCGGTTTTTACATTCCCTCTATAAGTGATAGCTTATGATAAGTGTCTTTTTCTGTGTGACTTATTTCACTTAGGATCATCGTACCTAAATCCTCTCATCTTGCTTCTACTAGCCTTATGACATTGATTTCATGTCTGAGTGATATTCCATTGTACATAAGGACCACAACTTCTTTATCCATTTTTGTCTTTCCTGGGATATTTAAGGTGTCATGAAGTGGAGGTTCTTGTCAACAGAGCAGCCCTAAACTTTGGGGTGCCTGTGTCTTGCTGATTTTTAATTTTCCCAATATATACGCCCATGAGAGGACGTGCCCTATGCTCCCTAAGCTGTGTTTTTTCGATGTTTCAGGACACACCGTACACTTCTCCAGAGTGGCTGTTGGCAATTTACATCCCGCCCATCAGCGTAGCAAGGCTGCCATTTCTCCATGGCCTGTCCTGCATTTCTGGTTTTGACACTTTTTGCAGCATGGCCCTTTTGACCGATGGGAAGCGAGATTTCTTTGTAGCGCTGATTAGCCTTTCCAGGTTGCTTGGTTGGCCAAACAGGGCGTATGCGTTTTTTCCTGAATATATTCAGGAAAAAACGCATACGCCCTGTTTGGACAAGGGCATCATTGTCGACGTTTTGCCACTTTTCATGTGCTTTAAAGGCGATTCGAATCTACCTCCTGAAACCTGTTTCGTGCAATTCTGCCTTGCTTTCAAATCCTCTTCGTTGCCTTCCCTCAATATATCTGTGGATGAGAGTTATCATTCATAACTCTGCGGGTTTCTGAATTGCAGTGTCCCTGAGCTCCATTTTTCAACTGGCTTTTTTGGGAGCTGGCCGAAAAAGCGCTGGATTGCCTCAGGCCCTATTCTGCTTCTGGGCGGCAGGCTTAGCCTGTGGTTAATTCTTCTTCCTGATGGGAAATAGAGTGACCTGTGCCTGTCCCAACACCTAGATCTAGTCTCTCATTGGTTGCCCCTCTTCCCGTTCATCCTCAGGACAAATTGCAACCTGTAGGGAACAGGAGCTTAAAGGTGCTGATTCTCCAAGTAGGGAGATTGCTAGTAAAGTAGCTGGAAAGGCGAACCCGAGCACAAGGAGATGAGAAATGAGGTGCGTATTAGAAACCTTTCAAAATCACACGGTGTACCATCTTCTGGGTTTCTCATGCATGTTTTCGATGTAGGCAGATGCCCTTGAACCTGGAGATTTGGGACCCATGGGATGGGTACCAGGCAGTATTACTTTAAAGGGTCTGCATTTGCTCACCCAACCTAACCCATCCTTTCAGCCCCAAGAGTGTCCACCCTTATGTCTCATCCAGCTGTGGGTCTAGATATGTCAATCCAGGTTGCATCACAGCCTCTGAACGAATTGTGTAAGAATTTCTCTCTCTTTCACTGTCTTTGTTTTACGGGTTTTTAAAAGTAATTTATTTTTATAATGGGGTTTAGCTGCTTTTCACGGCTGTGTTTATGCGGCTTTACACCCACTTGACTCACTTCCAGACAGATATCAATACATAGGTTTTAAGATTCTTACTAGTCACATATATTCTTGTGCGGTGAATAGGGGGTGTTGAGTCCAGTTCACTGAGCAAGGAGTAGGTCTTGTCTATTACATATTGGGTGTATGGAACGGTATCTGAGCGAATTTGAAACCCTTGTTTTATGCATCACCCCACCTCACCTTTCCCGCTCAGCAGCCATCGTGTGTTTTCTAAACGTGTGACTCTGTTCTGTTTTGTAATTCAGTTCAAGTGTAGCGGTTTTTACATTCCCTCTATAAGTGATAGCTTATGATAAGTGTCTTTTTCTGTGTGACTTATTTCACTTAGGATCATCGTACCTAAATCCACTCATCTTGATTCTACTAGCCTTATGACATTGATTTCATGTCTGAGTGATATTCCATTGTACATAAGGACCACAACTTCTTTATCCATTTTTCTCTTTCCTGGGATATTTAAGGTGTCATGAAGTGGAGGTTCTTGTCAACAGAGCAGCCCTAAACTTTGGGGTGCCTGTGTCTTGCTGATTTTTAGTTTTCCCAATTTATACGCCCATGAGTGGACGTGCCCTATGCTCCCTAAGCTGTGTTTTTTCGATGTTTCAGGACACACCGTACACTTTTCCAGAGTGGCTGTTGGCAATTTACATCCCGCCCATCAGCGTAGCAAGGCTGCCATTTCTCCATGGCCTGTCCTGCATTTCTGGTTTTGACACTTTTTGCAGCATGGCACTTTTGACCGATGGGAAGCGAAACTTCTTTGTAGCGCTTATTTGCCTTTCCATGTTGCTTGGTTGGCCAAAAAGGGCGTATGCGTTTTTTCCTGAATATATTCAGGAAAAAACGCATATGCCCTTTTTGGCCAAGGGCATCATTGTCGACGTTTTGCCGCTTTTCATGTGCTTTAATGGCGATTCGAATCTACCTCCTGAAATCTGTTTCCTGCAATTCTGCCTTGCTTTAAAATCCTCTTCGTTGCCTTCCCTCAATATATCTGTGGATGACAGTTATCATTTATAACTCTGCGGGTTTGTGAATTGCAGTGTCCCTGAGCTCCATTTTTCAACTCGCTTTTTTGGGAGCTGGCCGCAAAAGCGCGGGATTGCCTCAGGCCCTATTCTGGTTCCCGGCGGGAGGCTGAGCCTGTGTTTAATTCTTCTTCCTGATGGGAAAACAGAGTGACCTGTGCCTGTCCCAACACCTAGATCTAGTCTCTCATTGGTTGCCCCTCTTCCCGTTCATCCTCAGGACAAATTGCAACCTGTAGGGAACAGGAGCTTAAAGGTGCTGATTCTCCAAGTAGGGAGATTGCTAGTAAAGTAGCTGGAAAGGCGAACCCTAGCACAAGGAGATGAGAAATGGGGTGCGTTTTAGAAACCTTTCAAAATCACACGGTGTACCATCTTCTGGGTTTCTCATGCATGTTTTCGATGTAGGAAGATGCCCTTGAACCTGGAGATTTGGGACCCATGGGATGGGTACCACACAGTATTACTTTAAAGGGTCTGCGTTTGCTCACCCAACCTCACCCAACCTCTAAGCCCCAAGAGTGTCCACCCTTATGTCTCATCCAGCTGTGGGTCTAGATATGGTCAATCCAGGTTGCATCACAGCCTCTGAACGAATTTTGTAAGAATTTCTCTCTCTTTCACTGTCTTTGTTTTACGGGTTTTTAAAAGTAATTTATTTTTATAATGGGGTTTAGCTGCTTTTCACGGCTGTGTTTATGCGGCTTTACACCCACTTGACTCACTTCCAGACAGATATCAATACATAGGTTTTAAGATTCTTACTAGTCACATATATTCTTGTGCGGTGAATAGGGGGTGTTGAGTCCAGTTCACTGAGCAAGGAGTAGGTCTTGTCTATTACATATTGGGTGTATGGAACGGTATCTGAGCAAATTTGAAACCCTTGTTTTATGCATCACCCCACCTCACCTTTCCCGTTAAGCAGCCATAGTGTGTTTTCTAAACGTGTGAGTCTGTTCTGTTTTGTAATTCAGTTCAAGTGTAGCGGTTTTTACATTCCCTCTATAAGTGAGAGCTTATGATAAGTGTCTTTTTCTGTGTGACTTATTTCACTTAGAATCGTCATACCTAAATCCACTCATCTTGCTTCTACTAGCCTTATGACATTGATATCATGTCTGAGTGATATTCCTTTGTACATAAGGACCACAACTTCTTTATCCATTTTTCTCTTTCCTGGGATATTTAAGGTGTCATGAAGTGGAGGTTCTTGTCAACAAAGCAGCCCTAAACATTGGGGTGCCTGTGTCTTGCTGATTTTTAGTTTTCCCAATTTATACGCCCATGAGTGGACGTGCCCTATGCTCCCTAAGCTGTGTTTTTTCGATGTTTCAGGACACACCGTACACTTCTCCAGAGTGGCTGTTGGCAATTTACATCCCGCCCATCAGCGTAGCAAGGCTGCCATTTCTCCATGGCCTGTCCTGCATTTCTGGTTTTGACACTTTTTGCAGCATGGCCCTTTTGACCGATGGGAAGCGAGACTTCTTTGTAGCGCTGATTTGCCTTTCCAGGTTGCTTGGTTGGCCAAAAAGGGCGTATGCGTTTTTTCCTGAATATATTCAGGAAAAAACGCATACGCCCTTTTTGGCCAAGGGCATCACTGTCGACGTTTTGCCACTTTTCGTGTGCTTTAAAGGCGATTCGAATCTACCTCCTGAAACCTGTTTCCTGCAATTCTGCCTTGCTTTCAAATCCTCTTCGTTGCCTTCCCTCAATATATTTGTGGACGAGAGTTATCATTTATAACTCAGCAGGTTTGTAAATTGCAGTGCCCCTGAGCTCCATTTTTCAACTGTCTTTTTTGGGAGCTGGCCGCAAAAGCACGGGATTGCCTCAGGCCCTATTCTGGTTCCCTGCGGCAGGCTGAGCCTGTGTTTAATTCTTCTTCCTGATGGGAAAATAGAGTGACCTGTGCCTGTCCCAACACCTAGATCTAGTCTCTCATTGGTTGCCCCTCTTCCCGTTCATCCTCAGGACAAATTGCAACCTGTAGGGAACAGGAGCTTAAAGGTGCTGATTCTCCAAGTAGGGAGATTGCTAGTAAAGTAGCTGGAAAGGTGAACCCTAGCACAAGGAGATGAGAAATGGGGTGCGTTTTAGAAACCTTTCAAAATCACACGGTGTAACATCTTCTGAGTTTCTCATGCATGTTTTCGATGTAGGAAGATGCCCTTGAACCTGGAGATTTGGGACCCATGGGACGGGTACCACGCAGTATTACTTTAAAGGGTCTGAGTTTGCTCACCCAACCTCACCCAACCTCTCAGCCCCAAGAGTGTCCACCCTTATGTCTCATCCAGGTGTGGGTCTAGATATGGTCAATCCAGGTTGCGTCACAGCCTCTGAACGAATTGTGTAAGAATTTCTCTCTCTTTCACTGTCTTTGTTTTACGGGTTTTTAAAAGTAATTTATTTTTATAATGGGGTTTAGCTGCTTTTCACGGCTGTGTTTATGCGGCTTTACACCCACTTGACTCACTTCCAGACAGATATCAATACATAGGTTTTAAGATTCTTACTAGTCACATATATTCTTGTGCGGTGAATACGGGGTGTTGAGTCCTGTTCACTGAGCAAGGAGTAGGTCTTGTCTATTACATATTGGGTGTATGGAACGGTATCTGAGCGAATTTGAAACCCTTGTTTTATGCCTCACCCCACCTCACCTTTCCCGTTAAGCAGCCATAGTGTGTTTTCTAAACGTGTGACTCTGTTCTGTTTTGTAATTCAGTTCAAGTGTAGCGGTTTTTACATTCCCTCTATAAGTGATAGCTTATGATAAGTGTCTTTTTCTGTGTGACTTATTTCACTTAGAATCGTCGTACCTAAATCCACTCATCTTGCTTCTACTAGCCTTATGACATTGATTTCATGTCTGAGTGATATTCCATTGTACATAAGGACCACAACTTCTTTATCCATTTTTCTCTTTCCTGGGATATTTAAGGTGTCATGAAGTGGAGGTTCTTGTCAACAGAGCAGCCCTAAACTTTGGGGTGCCTGTGTCTTGCTGATTTTTAGTTTTCCCAATTTATACGCCCATGAGAGGACGTGCCCTATGCTCCTAGAGCTGTGTTTTTTCGATGTTTCAGGACACACCGTACACTTCTCCAGAGTGGCTGTTGGCAATTTACATCCCGCCCATCAGCGTAGCAAGGCTGCCATTTCTCCATGGCCTGTCCTGCATTTCTGGTTTTGACACTTTTTGCAGCATGGCCCTTTTGACCGATGGGAAGCGAGACTACTTTGTAGCGCTGATTAGCCTTTCCAGGTTGCTTGGTTGGCCAAACAGGGCGTATGCGTTTTTTCCTGAATATATTCAGGTAAAAACGCATACGCCCTGTTTGGCCAAGGGCATCATTGTCGACGTTTTGCGACTTTTCATGTGCTTTAAAGGCGATTCGAATCTACCTCCTGAAACCTGTTTCCTGCAATTCTGCCTTGCTTTCAAATCCTCTTCGTTGCCTTCCCTCAATATATCTGTGGATGAGAGTTATCATTTATAGCTCTGCGGGTTTGTGAATTGCAGTGTCCCTGAGCTCCATTTTTCAACTGTCTTTTTTGGGAGCTGGCCGCAAAAGAACGGGATTGCCTCAGGCCCTATTCTGGTTCCCTGCAGCAGGCTGAGCCTGTGTTTAATTCTTCTTCCTGATGGGAAAATAGAGTAACCTGTGCCTGTCCCAACACCTAGATCTAGTCTCTCATTGGTTGCCCCTC
Organism: Eschrichtius robustus; assembly: GCF_028021215.1. NCBI lineage: Eukaryota > Metazoa > Chordata > Mammalia > Artiodactyla > Eschrichtiidae > Eschrichtius > Eschrichtius robustus. The sequence continues at coordinate 506,782 of NW_027175289.1, read as the reverse complement.
TTCCCGTTCATCCTCAGGACAAATTGCAACCTGTAGGGAACAGGAGCTTAAAGGTGCTGATTCTCCAAGTAGGGAGATTGCTAGTAAAGTAGCTGGAAAGGCGAACCCTAGCACAAGGAGATGAGAAATGGGGTGCGTTTTAGAATCCTTTCAAAATCACACGGTGTACCATCATCTGGGTTTCTCATGCATGTTTTCGATGTAGCAAGATGCCCTTGAACCTGGAGATTTGGGACCCATGGGATGGGTACCACGCAGTATTACTTTAAAGGGTCTGAGTTTGCTCACCCAACCTCACCCAACCTCTCAGCCCCAAGAGTGTCCACCCTTATGTCTCATCCAGGTGTGGGTCTAAATATGGTCAATCCAGGTTGCATCACAGCCCCTGAACGAATTTTGTAAGAATTTCTCTCTCTTTCACTGTCTTTGTTTTACGGGTTTTTAAAAGTAATTTATTTTTATAATGGGGTTTAGCTGCTTTTCACGGCTGTATTTATGCGGCTTTACACCCACTTGGCTCACTTCCCGACAGATATCAATACATAGGTTTTACGATTCTTACTAGTCAGATATATTCTTGTGCGGTGAATAGGGGGTGTTGAGTCCAGTTCACTGAGCAAGGAGTAGGTCTTGTCTACTACATATTGGGTGTATGGAACGGTATCTGAGCGAATTGGAACCCTTTTTTTATGCATCACCCCACCTCACCTTTCCCGTTAAGCAGCCATAGTGTGTTTTCTAAACGTGTGACTCTGTTCTGTTTTGTAATTCAGTTCAAGTGTAGCGGTTTTTACATTCCCTCTATAAGTGATAGCTTATGATAAGTGTCTTTTTCTGTGTGACTTATTTCACTTAGAATCGTCATACCTAAATCCACTCATCTTGCTTCTACTAGCCTTATGACATTGATTTCATGTCTGAGTGATATTCCTTTGTACATAAGGACCACAACTTCTTTATCCATTTTTCTCTTTCCTGGGATATTTAAGGTGTCATGAAGGGGAGGTTCTTGTCAACAAAGCTGCCCTAAACATTGGGGTGCCTGTGTCTTGCTGATTTTTATTTTTCCCAATTTATACGCCCATGAGTGGACGTGCCCTATGCTCCCTAAGCTGTGTTTTTTCAATGTTTCAGGACACACCGTACACTTCTCCAGAGTGGCTGTTTGCAATTTACATCCCGCCCATCAGCGTAGCAAGGCTGCCATTTGTCCATGGCCTGTCCTGCATTACTGGTTTTGACACTTTTTGCAGCATGGCCCTTTTGACCGATGGGAAGCGAGACTTCTTTGTAGCGCTGATTTGCCTTTCCAGGTTGCTTGCTTGGCCAAAAAGGGCGTATGCGTTTTTTCCTGAATATATTCAGGAAAAAACGCATACGCCCTTTTTGGCCAAGGGCATCACTGTCGATGGTTTGCCACTTTTCATGTGCTTTAAATGCGATTCGAATCTACCTCCTGAAACCTGTTTCCTGCAATTCTGCCTTGCTTTCAAATCCTCTTCGTTGCCTTCCCTCAATATATTTGTGGACGAGAGTTATCATTTATAACTCAGCAGGTTTGTAAATTGCAGTGCCCCTGAGCTCCATTTTTCAACTGTCTTTTTTGGGAGCTGGCCGCAAAAGCACGGGATTGCCTCAGGCCCTATTCTGGTTCCCTGCGGCAGGCTGAGCCTGTGTTTAATTCTTCTTCCTGATGGGAAAATAGAGTGACCTGTGCCTGTCCCAACACCTAGATCTAGTCTCTCATTGGTTGCCCCTCTTCCCGTTCATCCTCAGGACAAATTGCAACCTGTAGGGAACAGGAGCTTAAAGGTGCTGATTCTCCAAGTAGGGAGATTGCTAGTAAAGTAGCTGGAATGGCGAACCCCAGCACAAGGAGATGAGAAATGGGGTGCGTTTTAGAAACCTTTCCAAATCACATGGTGTACCATCTTCTGGGTTTCTCATGCATGTTTTCGATGTAGGAAGATGCCCTTGAACCTGGAGATTTGGGACCCATGGGACGGGTACCACGCAGTATTACTTTAAATTGTCTGAGTTTGCTCACCCAACCTCACCCAACCTCTCAGCCCCAAGAGTGTCCACCCTTATGTCTCATCCAGGTGTGGGTCTAGATATGGTCAATCCAGGTTGCATCACAGCCTCTGAACGAATTTTGTAAGAATTTCTCTCTCTTTCACTGTCTTTGTTTACGGGTTTTTAAAAGTAATTTATTTTTATAATGGGGTTTAGCTGCTTTTCACGGCTGTGTTTATGCGGCTTTACACCCACTTGACTCACTTCCAGACAGATATCAATACATAGGTTTTAAGATTCTTACTAGTCACATATATTCTTGTGCGGTGAATACGGGGTGTTGAGTCCTGTTCAATGAGCAAGGAGTAGGTCTTGTCTATTACATATTGGGTGTATGGAACGGTATCTGAGCGAATTTGAAACCCTTGTTTTATGCCTCACCCCACCTCACCTTTCCCGTTAAGCAGCCATAGTGTGTTTTCTAAACGTGTGACTCTGTTCTGTTTTGTAATTCAGTTCAAGTGTAGCGGTTTTTACATTCCCTCTATAAGTGATAGCTTATGATAAGTGTCTTTTTCTGTGTGACTTATTTCACTTAGAATCGTCGTACCTAAATCCACTCATCTTGCTTCTACTAGCCTTATGACATTGATTTCATGTCTGAGTGATATTCCATTGTACATAAGGACCACAACTTCTTTATCCATTTTTCTCTTTCCTGGGATATTTAAGGTGTCATGAAGTGGAGGTTCTTGTCAACAGAGCAGCCCTAAACTTTGGGGTGCCTGTGTCTTGCTGATTTTTATTTTTCCCAATTTATACGCCCATGAGAGGACGTGCCCTATGCTCCTAGAGCTGTGTTTTTTCGATGTTTCAGGACACACCGTACACTTCTCCAGAGTGGCTGTTGGCAATTTACATCCCGCCCATCAGCGTAGCAAGGCTGCCATTTCTCCATGGCCTGTCCTGCATTTCTGGTTTTGACACTTTTTGCAGCATGGCCCTTTTGACCGATGGGAAGCGAGACTTCTTTGTAGCGCTGATTAGCCTTTCCAGGTTGCTTGGTTGGCCAAACAGGGCGTATGCGTTTTTTCCTGAATATATTCAGGTAAAAACGCATACGCCCTGTTTGGCCAAGGGCATCATTGTCGACGTTTTGCGACTTTTCATGTGCTTTAAAGGCGATTCGAATCTACCTCCTGAAACCTGTTTCCTGCAATTCTGCCTTGCTTTCAAATCCTCTTCGTTGCCTTCCCTCAATATATCTGTGGATGAGAGTTATCATTTATAGCTCTGTGGGTTTGTGAATTGCAGTGTCCCTGAGCTCCATTTTTCAACTGGCTTTTTTGGGAGCTGGCCGTAAGAGCGTGGGATTGCCTCAGGCCCTATTCTGCTTCTGGGCCGCAGGCTGAGCCTGTGGTTAATTCTTCTTCCTGATGGGAAAATAGAGTGACCTGTGCCTGTCCCAACACCTAGATCTAGTCTCTCATTGGTTTCCCCTCTTCCCGTTCATCCTCAGGACAATTTGCAACCTGTAGGGAACAGGAGCTTAAAGGTGCTGATTCTCCAAGTAGGGAGATTGCTAGTAAAGTAGCTGGCAAGGCGAACCCGAGCACAAGGAGATGAGAAATGGGGTGCGTTTTAGAAACCTTTCAAAATCACACTGTGTACCATCTTCTGGGTTTCTCATGCATGTTTTCGATGTAGCAAGATGCCCTTGAACCTGGAGATTTGGGACCCATGGGATGGGTACCACGCAGTATTACTTTAAAGGGTCTGCATTTGCTCACCCAACCTCACCCAACCTCTCAGCCCCAAGAGTGTCCACCCTTATGTCTCATCCAGGTTTGGGTCGAGATATGGTCAATCCAGGTTGCATCACAGCCCCTGAACGAATTTTGTAAGAATTTCTCTCTCTTTCACTGTCTTTGTTTTACGGGTTTTTAAAAGTAATTTATTTTTATAATGGGGTTTAGCTGCTTTTCACGGCTGTGTTTATGCGGCTTTACACCCACTTGGCTCACTTCCAGACAGATATCAATACATAGGTTTTAAGATTCTTACTAGTCACATATATTCTTGTGCGGTGAATAGGGGGTGTTGAGTCCAGTTCACTGAGCAAGGAGTAGGCCTTGTCTATTACATATTGGGTGTATGGAACGGTATCTGAGCGAATTTGAAACCCTTGTTTTATGCCTCACCCCACCTCACCTTTCCCGTTAAGTAGCCATAGTGTGTTTTCTAAACGTGTGACTCTGTTCTGTTTTGTAATTCAGTTCAAGTGTAGCGGTTTTTACATTCCCTCTATAAGTGATAGCTTATGATAAGTGTCTTTTTCTGTGTGACTTATTTCACTTAGAATCGTCGTACCTAAATCCACTCATCTTGCTTCTTCTAGCCTTATGACATTGATTTCATGTCTGAGTGATATTCCATTGTACATAAGGACCACAACTTCTTTATCCATTTTTCTCTTTCCTGGGATATTTAAGGTGTCATGAAGTGGAGGTTCTTGTCAACAGAGCAGCCCTAAACTTTGGGGTGCCTGTGTCTTGCTGATTTTTAGTTTTCCCAATTTATACGCCCATGAGTGGACGTGCCCTATGCTCCATAAGCTGTGTTTTTTCGATGTTTCAGGACACACCGTACACTTCTCCAGAGTGGCTGTTGGCAATTTACATCCCACCCACCAGCGTAGCAAGTCTGCCATTTCTCCATGGCCTGTCCTGCATTTCTGGTTTTGACACTTTTTGCAGCATGACCCTTTTGACCGATGGGAAGCGAAACTTCTTTGTAGCGCTGATTTGCCTTTCAGGTTGCTTGGTTAGCCAAAAAGGGCGTATGCGTTTTTTCCTGAATATATTCAGGAAAAAACGCATACGCCCTTTTTGGCCAAGGGCATCATTGTCGCCGTTTTGCCGCTTTTCATGTGCTTTAAAGGCGATTCGAATCTACCTCCTGAAATCTGTTTCCTGCAATTCTGCCTTGCTTTCAAATCCTCTTCGTTGCCTTCCCTCAATATATCTGTGGATGACAGTTATCATTTATAACTCTGCGGGTTTGTGAATTGCAGTGTCCCTGAGCTCCATTTTTCAACTGGCTTTTTTGGGAGCTGGCCGCAAAAGCGAGGGATTGCCTCAGGCCCTATTTTGGTTCCTGGCAGCAGGCTGAGCCTGTGGTTAATTCTTCTTCCTGATGGGAAAATAGAGTGACCTGTGCCTGTCCCAACACCTAGATCTAGTCTCTCATTGGTTGCCCCTCTTCCCGTTCATCCTCAGGACAAATTGCAACCTGTAGGGAACAGGAGCTTAAAGGTGCTGATTCTCCAAGTAGGGAGATTGCTAGTAAAGTAGCTGGAAAGGCGAACCCGAGCACAAGGAGATGAGAAATGGGGTGCGTTTTAGAAACCTTTCAAAATCACACTGTGTACCATCTTCTGGGTTTCTCATGCATGTTTTCGATGTAGCAAGATGCCCTTGAACCTGGAGATTTGGGACCCATGGGATGGGTACCACGCAGTATTACTTTAAAGGGTCTGAGTTTGCTCACCCAACCTCACCCAACCTCTCAGCCCCAAGAGTGTCCACCCTTATGTCTCATCCAGGTTTGGGTCGAGATATGGTCAATCCAGGTTGCATCACAGCCCCTGAACGAATTTTGTAAGAATTTCTCTCTCTTTCACTGTCTTTGTTTTACGGGTTTTTAAAAGTAATTTATTTTTATAATGGGGTTTAGCTGCTTTTCACGGCTGTGTTTATGCGGCTTTACACCCACTTGGCTCACTTCCAGACAGATATCAATACATAGGTTTTACGATTCTTACTAGTCAGATATATTCTTGTGCGGTGAATAGGGGGTGTTGAGTCCAGTTCACTGAGCAAGGAGTAGGCCTTGTCTATTACATATTGGGTGTATGGAACGGTATCTGAGCGAATTTGAAACCCTTGTTTTATGCCTCACCCCACCTCACCTTTCCCGTTAAGCAGCCATAGTGTGTTTTCTAAACGTGTGACTCTGTTCTGTTTTGTAATTCAGTTCAAGTGTAGCGGTTTTTACATTCCCTCTATAAGTGATAGCTTATGATAAGTGTCTTTTTCTGTGTGACTTATTTCACTTAGAATCGTCGTACCTAAATCCACTCATCTTGCTTCTTCTAGCCTTATGACATTGATTTCATGTCTGAGTGATATTCCATTGTACATAAGGACCACAACTTCTTTATCCATTTTTCTCTTTCCTGGGATATTTAAGGTGTCATGAAGTGGAGGTTCTTGTCAACAGAGCAGCCCTAAACTTTGGGGTGCCTGTGTCTTGCTGATTTTTAGTTTTCCCAATTTATACGCCCATGAGTGGATGTGCCCTATGCTCCATAAGCTGTGTTTTTTCGATGTTTCAGGACACACCGTACACTTCTCCAGAGTGGCTGTTGGCAATTTACATCCCACCCATCAGCGTAGCAAGTCTGCCATTTCTCCATGGCCTGTCCTGCATTTCTGGTTTTGACACTTTTTGCAGCATGACCCTTTTGACCGATGGGAAGCGAAACTTCTTTGTAGCGCTGATTTGCCTTTCCAGGTTGCTTGGTTGGCCAAAAAGGGCGTATGCGTTTTTTCCTGAATATATTCAGGAAAAAACGCATACGCCCTTTTTGGCCAAGGGCATCATTGTCGCCGTTTTGCCGCTTTTCATGTGCTTTAAAGGCGATTCGAATCTACCTCCTGAAATCTGTTTCCTGCAATTCTGCCTTGCTTTCAAATCCTCTTCGTTGCCTTCCCTCAATATATCTGTGGATGACAGTTATCATTTATGACTCTGCGGGTTTGTGAATTGCAGTGTCCCTGAGCTCCATTTTTCAACTGGCTTTTTTGGGAGCTGGCCGCAAAAGCGAGGGATTGCCTCAGGCCCTATTTTGGTTCCTGGCAGCAGGCTGAGCCTGTGGTTAATACTTCTTCCTGATGGGAAAATAGAGTGACCTGTGCCTGTCCCAACACCTAGATCTAGTCTCTCATTGGTTGCCCCTCTTCCCGTTCATCCTCAGGACAAATTGCAACCTGTAGGGAACAGGAGCTTAAAGGTGCTGATTCTCCAAGTAGGGAGATTGCTAGTAAAGTAGCTGGAAAGGCGAACCCGAGCACAAGGAGATGAGAAATGGGGTGCGTTTTAGAAACCTTTCAAAATCACACTGTGTACCATCTTCTGGGTTTCTCATGCATGTTTTCGATGTAGCAAGATGCCCTTGAACCTGGAGATTTGGGACCCATGGGATGGGTACCACGCAGTATTACTTTAAAGGGTCTGCGTTTGCTCACGCAACCTCACCCAACCTCTCAGCCCCAAGAGTGTCCACCCTTATGTCTCATCCAGGTTTGGGTCGAGATATGGTCAATCCAGGTTGCATCACAGCCCCTGAACGAATTTTGTAAGAATTTCTCTCTCTTTCACTGTCTTTGTTTTACGGGTTTTTAAAAGTAATTTATTTTTATAATGGGGTTTAGCTGCTTTTCACGGCTGTGTTTATGCGGCTTTACACCCACTTGGCTCACTTCCAGACAGATATCAATACATAGGTTTTACGATTCTTACTAGTCAGATATATTCTTGTGCGGTGAATAGGGGGTGTTGAGTCCAGTTCACTGAGCAAGGAGTAGGCCTTGTCTATTACATATTGGGTGTATGGAACGGTATCTGAGCGAATTTGAAACCCTTGTTTTATGCATCACCCCACCTCACCTTTCCCGTTAAGCAGCCATAGTGTGTTTTCTAAACGTGTGACTCTGTTCTGTTTTGTAATTCAGTTCAAGTGTAGCGGTTTTTACATTCCCTCTATAAGTGATAGCTTATGATAAGTTTCTTTTTCTGTGTGACTTATTTCACTTAGAATCGTCGTACCTAAATCCACTCATCTTGTTTCTTCTAGCCTTATGACATTGATTTCATGTCTGAGTGATATTCCATTGTACATAAGGACCACAACTTCTTTATCCATTTTTCTCTTTCCTGGGATATTTAAGGTGTCATGAAGTGGAGGTTCTTGTCAACAGAGCAGCCCTAAACTTTGGGGTGCCTGTGTCTTGCTGATTTTTAGTTTTCCCAATTTATACGCCCATGAGTGGACGTGCCCTATGCTCCCTAAGCTGTGTTTTTTCGATGTTTCAGGACACACCGTACACTTCTCCTGATTGGCTGTTGGCAATTTACATCCCGCCCATCAGCGTAGCAAGGCTGCCATTTCTCCATGGCCTGTCCTGCATTTCTGGTTTTGACACTTTTTGCAGCAAGGCCCTTTTGACCGATGGGAAGCGAGACTTCTTTGTAGCGCTGATTTGCCTTTCCAGGTTGCTTGGTTGGCCAAAAAGGGCGTATGCGTTTTATCCTGAATATATTCAGAAAAAAACGCATACGCCCTTTTTGGCCAAGGGCATCACTGTCGACGTTTTGCCACTTTTCATGTGCTTTAAAGGCGATTCGAATCTACCTCCTGAAACATGTTTCCTGCAATTCTGCCTTGCTTTCAAATCCTCTTCGTTGCCTTCCCTCAATATATTTGTGGACGAGAGTTATCATTTATAACTCAGCAGGTTTGTGAATTTCAGTGCCCCTGAGCTCCATTTTTCAACTGTCTTTTTTGGGAGCTGGCCGCAAAAGCACGGGATTGCCTCAGGCCCTATTCTGGTTCCCGGCGGCAGGCTGAGCCTGTGTTTCATTCTTCTTCCAGATGGGAAAATAGAGTGACCTGTGCCTGTCCCAACACCTAGATGTAGTCTCTCATTGGTTGCCCCTCTTCCCGTTCATCCTCAGGACAAATTGCAACCTGTAGGGAACAGGAGCTTAAAGGTGCGGATTCTCCAAGTAGGGAGATTGCTAGTAAAGTAGCTGGAAAGGCGAACCCTAGCACAAGGAGATGAGAAATGGGGTGCGTTTTAGAAACCTTTCAAAATCACACGGTGTACCATCTTCTGGGTTTCTCATGCATGTTTTCGATGTAGGAAGATGCCCTTGAACCTGGAGATTTGGGACCCATTGGATGGGTACCACAGAGTATTATTTTAAAGGGTCTGCGTTTGCTCACCCAACCTCACCCAACCTCTAAGCCCCAAGAGTGTCCACCCTTATGTCTCATCCAGCTGTGGGTCTAGATATGGTCAATCCAGGTTGCATCACAGCCTCTGAACGAATTTTGTAAGAATTTCTCTCTGTTTCACTGTCTTTGTTTTACGGGTTTTTAAAAGTAATTTATTTTTATAATGGGGTTTAGCTGCTTTTCACGGATGTGTTTATGCGGCTTTACACCCACTTGGCTCACTTCCAGACAGATATCAATACATAGTTTTTAAGATTCTTACTAGTTTCATATATTCTTGTGCGGTGAATAGGGGGTGTTGAGTCCAGTTCACTGAGCAAGAAGTAGGTCTTGTCTATTACATATTGGGTGTATGGAACGGTATCTGAGCGAATTTGAAACCCTTGTTTTATGCATCACCCCACCTCACCTTTCCCGTTAAGCAGCCATAGTGTGTTTTCTAAACGTGTGACTCTGTTCTGTTTTGTAATTCAGTTCAAGTGTAGTGGTTTTTACATTCCCTCTATAAGTGATAGCTTATGATAAGTGTCTTTTTCTGTGTGACTTATTTCACTTAGAATCGTCGTACCTAAATCCACTCATCTTGCTTCTTCTAGCCTTATGACATTGATTTCATGTCTGAGTGATATTCCATTGTACATAAGGACCACAACTTCTTTATCCATTTTTCTCTTTCCTGGGATATTTAAGGTGTCATGAAGTGGAGGTTCTTGTCAACAGAGCAGCCCTAAACTTTGGGGTGCCTGTGTCTTGCTGATTTTTCTTTTTCCCAATTTATACGCCCATGAGTGGACGTGCCCTATGCTCCCTAAGCTGTGTTTTTTAGATGTTTCAGGACACACCGTACACTTCTCCAGAGTGGCTGCTGGCAATTAACATCCCGCCCATCAGCGTAGCAAGGCTGCCATTTCACCATGGCCTGTCCTGCATTTCTGGTTTTGACACTTTTTGCAGCATGACCCTTTTGACCGATGGGAAGCGAAACTTCTTTGTAGCGCTGATTTGCCTTTCCAGGTTGCTTGGTTGGCCAAAAAGGGCGTATGCGTTTTTTCCTGAATATATTCAGGAAAAAACGCATACGCCCTTTTTGGCCAAGGGCATCACTTTCGACGTTTTGCCGCTTTTCATGTGCTTTAAAGGCGACTCGAATCTACCTCCTGAAATCTGTTCCCTGCAATTCTGCCTTGCTTTCAAATCCTCTTCGTTGCCTTCCGTCAATATATCTGTGGTTGACAGTTATCATTTATAACTCTGCGGGTTTGTGAATTGCAGTGTCCCAGAGCTCCATTTTTCAACTAGCTTTTTTGGGAGCTGGCCGCAAAAGCGAGGGATTGCCTCAGGCCCTATTCTGGTTCCTGGCAGCAGGCTGAGCCTGTGGTTAATTCTTCTTCCTGATGGGAAAATAGAGTGACCTGTGCCTGTCCCAACAACTAGATCTAGTCTCTCATTGGTTGCTCCTCTTCCCGTTCATCCTCAGGACAAATTGCAACCTGTAGGGAACAGGAGCTTAAAGGTGCTGATTCTCCAAGTAGGGAGATTGCTAGTAAAGTAGCTGGAAAGGCGAACCCTAGCACAAGGAGATGAGAAATGGGGTGCGTTTTAGAAACCTTTCAAAATCACACGGTGTACCATCTTCTCGGTTTCTCATGCATGTTTTCGATGTAGCAAGATGCCCTTGAACCTGGAGATTTGGGACCCATGGGATGGGTACCACGCAGTATTACTTTAAAGGGTCTGAGTTTGCTCACCCAACCTCACCCAACCTCTCAGCCCCAAGAGTGTCCACCCTTATGTCTCATCCAGGTTTGGGTCGAGATATAGTCAATCCAGGTTTCATCACAGCCCCTGAACGAATTTTGTAAGAATTTCTCTCTCTTTCACTGTCTTTGTTTTACGGGTTTTTAAAAGTAATTTATTTTTATAATGGGGTTTAGCTGCTTTTCACGGCTGTGTTTATGCAGCTTTACACCCACTTGGCTCACTTCCAGAGAGATATCAATACATAGGTTTTACGATTCTTACTAGTCAGATATATTCTTGTGCGCTGAATAGGGGGTGTTGAGTCCACTTCACTGAGCAAGGAGTAGGCCTTGTCTATTACATATTGGGTGTATGGAACGGTATCTGAGCGAATTTGAAACCCTTGTTTTATGCATCACCCCACCTCACCTTTCCCGTTAAGCAGCCATAGTGTGTTTTCTAAACGTGTGACTCTGTTCTCTTTTGTAATTCAGTTCAAGTGTTGCGGTTTTTACATTCCCTCTATAAGTGATAGCTTATGATAAGGGTCTTTTTCTGTGTGACTTATTTCACTTAGAATCGTCATACCTAAATCCACTCATCTTGCTTCTACTAGCCTTATGACATTGATTTCATGTCTGAGTGATATTCCTTTGTACCTAATGACCACAACTTCTTTATCCATTTTTCTCTTTCCTGGGATATTTAAGGTGTCATGAAGTGGAGGTTCTTGTCAACATAGCAGCCCTAAACATTGGGGTGCCTGTGTCTTGCTGATTTTTAATTTTCCCAATTTATACGCCCATGAGTGGACGTGCCCTATGTTCCCTAAGCTGTTTTTTCGATGTTTCAGGACACACCGTACACTTCTCCAGAGTGGCTGTTGGCAATTTACATCCCGCCCATCAGCGTAGCAAGGCTGCCATTTCTCCATGGCCTGTCCTGCATTTCTGGTTTTGACACTTTTTGCAGCATGGCCCTTTTGACCGATGGGAAGCGAGACTTCTTTGTAGTGCTGATTTGCCTTTCCAGGTTGCTTGGTTGGCCAAAAAGGGCGTATGCGTTTTTTCCTGAATATATTCAGGAAAAAACGCATACGCCCTTTTTGGCCAAGGGCATCACTGTCGACGTTTTGCCACTTTTCATGTGCTTTAAAGGCGATTTGAATCTACCTCCTGAAACCTGTTTCCTTCAATACTGCCTTGCTTTCAAATCCTCTTCGTTGCCTTCCCTCAATATATTTGTGGACGAGAGTTATCATTTATAACTCAGCAGGTTTGTGAATTGCAGTGTCCCTGAGCTCCATTTTTCAACTGTCTTTTTTGGGAGCTGGCCGCAAAAGCACGGGATTGCCTCAGGCCCTATTCTGGTTCCCGTCGGCAGGCTGAACCTGTGTTTAATTCTTCTTCCTGATGGGAAAATAGAGTGACCTGTGCCTGTCCCAACACCTAGATCTAGTCTCTCATTGGTTGCCCCTCTTCCCGTTCATCCTCAGCACAAATTGCAACCTGTAGGGAACAGGAGCTTAAAGGTGCTGATTCTCCAAGTAGGGAGATTGCTAGTAAAGTAGCTGGAAAGGCGAACCCTAGCACAAGGAGATGAGAAATGGGGTGCGTATTAGAAACCTTTCAAAATCACACGGTGTACCATCTTCTGGGTTTCTCATGCATGTTTTCGATGTAGGAAGATGCCCTTGAACCTGGAGATTTGGAACCCATGGGATGGGTACCACGCAGTATTACTTTAAAGGGTCTGAGTTTGCTCACCCAACCTCACCCAACCTCTCAGCCCCAAGAGTGTCCACCCTTATGTCTCATCCAGGTTTGGGTCGAGATATGGTCAATCCAGGTTGCATCACAGCCCCTGAACGAATTTTGTAAGAATTTCTCTCTCTTTCACTGTCTTTGTTTTACGGGTTTTTAAAAGTAATTTATTTTTATAATGGGGTTTAGCTGCTTTTCACGGCTGTGTTTATGCGGCTTTACACCCACTTGGCTCACTTCCAGAGAGATATCAATACATAGGTTTTACGATTCTTACTAGTCAGATATATTCTTGTGCGGTGAATAGGGGGTGTTGAGTCCACTTCACTGAGCAAGGAGTAGGCCTTGTCTATTACATATTGGGTGTATGGAACGGTATCTGAGCGAATTTGAAACCCTTGTTTTATGCATCACCCCACCTCACCTTTCCCGTTAAGCAGCCATAGTGTGTTTTCTAAACGTGTGACTCTGTTCTCTTTTGTAATTCAGTTCAAGTGTTGCGGTTTTTACATTCCCTCTATAAGTGATAGCTTATGATAAGGGTCTTTTTCTGTGTGACTTATTTCACTTAGAATCGTCATACCTAAATCCACTCATCTTGCTTCTACTAGCCTTATGACATTGATTTCATGTCTGAGTGATATTCCTTTGTACATAAGGACCACAACTTCTTTATCCATTTTTCTCTTTCCTGGGATATTTAAGGTGTCATGAAGTGGAGGTTCTTGTCAACAGAGCAGCCTTAAACTTTGGGGTGCCTGTGTCTTGCTGATTTTTAGTTTTCCCAATTTATACGCCCATGAGTGCACGTGCCCTATGCTCCCTAAGCTGTTTTTTCGATGTTTCAGGACACACCGTACACTTCTCCAGAGTGGCTGTTGGCAATTTACATCCTGCCCACCAGCGTAGCAAGGCTGCCATTTCTCCATGGCCTGTCCTGCATTTCTGGTTTTGACACTTTTTGCAGCAAAGCCCTTTTGACCGATGGGAAGCGAGACTTCTTTGTAGCGCTGATTTGCCTTTCCAGGTTGCTTGGTTGGCCAAAAAGGGCGTATGCGTTTTATCCTGAATATATTCAGAAAAAAACGCATACGCCCTTTTTGGCCAAGGGCATCACTGTCGACGTTTTTCCACTTTTCATGTGCTTTAAAGGCGATTCGAATCTACCTCCTGAAACATGTTTCCTGCAATTCTGCCTTGCTTTCAAATCCTCTTCGTTGCCTTCCCTCAATATATTTGTGGACGAGAGTTATCATTTATAACTCTGCGGGTTTGTGAATGGCAGTGCCCCTGAACTCCATTTTTCAACTGTCTTTTTTGGGAGCTGGCCGCAAAAGCACGGGATTGCCTCAGGCCCTATTCAGGTTCCGGGGGGCAGGCTGAGCCTGTGGTTAATTCTTCTTCCTGATGGGAAAATAGAGTGACCTGTGCCTGTCCCAACACCTAGATCTAGTCTCTCATTGGTTGCCCCTCTTCCCGTTCATCCTCAGGACAAATTGCAACCTGTAGGGAACAGGAGCTTAAAGGTGCTGATTCTCCAAGTAGGGAGATTTCTAGTAAAGTAGCTGGAATGGCGAACCCGAACACAAGGAGATGAGAAATGAGGTGCGTTTTTGAAACCTTTCAAAATCACACGGTGTACCATCTTCTGGGTTTCTCATGCATGTTTTCGATGTAGGAATATGCCCTTGAACTTGGAGATTTGGGACCCATGGGATGGGTACCAGGCAGTATTACTTTAAAGGGTCTGTGTTTGCTCACCCAACCTCACCCAAGCTCTCAGCCCCAAGTGTGTCCACCCTTATGTCTCATCCAGCTGTGGGTCTAGATATGGTCAATCCAGGTTGCATCACAGCCCCTGAACGAATTTTGTAAGAATTTCTCTCTCTTTCACTGTCTTTGTTTTACGGGTTTTTAAAAGTAATTTATTTTTATAATGGGGTTTAGCTGCTTTTCACGGCTGTGTTTATGCGGCTTTACACCCACTTGACTCACTTCCAGACAGATATCAATACATAGGTTTTAAGATTCTTACTAGTCAGATATAGTCTTGTGCGGTGAATAGCGGGTGTTGAGTCCAGTTCACTGAGCAAGGAGTAGGTCTTGTCTATTACATATTGGGTGTATGGAACGGTATCTGAGCGAATTTGAAACCCTTGTTTTATGCATCACCCCACCTCACCTTTCCCGTTAAGCAGCCATAGTGTGTTTTCTAAACGTGTGACTCTGTTCTGTTTTGTAATTCAGTTCAAGTGTAGCGGTTTTTACATTCCCTCTATAAGTGATAGCTTATGATAAGTGTCTTTTTCTGTGTGACTTATTTCACTTAGAATCGTCGTACCTAAATCCACTCATCTTGCTTCTTCTAGCCTTATGACATTGATTTCATGTCTGAGTGATATTCCATTGTACATAAGGACCACAACTTGTTTATCCATTTTTCTCTTTCCTCGGATATTTAAGGTGTCATGAAGTGGAGGTTCTTGTCAACAGAGCAGCCCTAAACTTTGGGGTGCCTGTGTCTTGCTGATTTTTAGTTTTCCCAATTTATACGCCCATGAGTGGACGTGCCCTATGCTCCCAAAGCTGTGTGTTTTAGATGTTTCAGGACACACCGTACACTTCTCCAGAGTGGCTGTTGGCAATTTACATCCCGCCCATCAGCGTAGCAAGGCTGCCATTTCTCCATGGCCTGTCCTGCATTTCTGGTTTTGCCACTTTTTGCAGCATGGCCCTTTTGACCGATGGGAAGCGAGACTTCTTTGTAGCACTGATTTGCCTTTCCAGGTTGCTTGGTTGGCCAAAAAGGGCGTATGCGTTTTTTCCTGAATATATTCAGGAAAAAACGCATACGCCCTTTTTGGCCAAGGGCATCACTGTCGACGTTTTGCCACTTTTCATGTGCTGTAAAGGCGATTCGAATCTACCTCCTGAAACATGTTTCCTGCAATTCTGCCTTGCTTTCAAATCCTCTTCGTTGCCTTCCCTCAATATATTTGTGGACGAGAGTTATCATTTATAACTCTGCGGGTTTGTGAATGGCAGTGTCCCTGAGCTCCATTTTTCAACTGTCTTTTTTGTGAGCTGGCCGCAAAAGCACGGGATTGCCTCAGGCCCTATTCAGGTTCCGGGGGGGGCTGAGCCTGTGGTTAATTCTTCTTCCTGATGGGAAAAGAGAGTGACCTGTGCCTGTCCCAACACCTAGATCTAGTCTCTCATTGGTTGCCCCTCTTCCCGTTCATCCTCAGGACAAATTGCAACCTGTAGAGAACAGGAGGTTAAAGGTGCTGATTTTCCAAGTAGGGAGATTTCTAGTAAAGTAGCTGGAATGGCGAACCCGAACACAAGGAGATGAGAAATGAGGTGCGTTTTAGAAACCTTTCAAAATCACACGGTGTACCATCTTCTGGGTTTCTCATGCATGTTTTCAATGTAGGAATATGCCCTTGAACTTGGAGATTTGGGACCCATGGGATGGGTACCAGGCAGTATTACTTTACAGGGTCTGTGTTTGCTCACCCAACCTCACCCAACCTCTCAGCCCCAAGTGTGTCCACCCTTATGTCTCATCCAGCTGTGGGTCTAGTTATGGTCAATCCAGGTTGCATCACAGCCCCTGAACGAATTTTGTAAGAATTTCTCTCTCTTTCACTGTCTTTGTTTTACGGGTTTTTAAAAGTAATTTATTTTTATAATGGGGTTTAGCTGCTTTTCACGGCTGTGTTTATGCGGCTTTACACACACTTGACTCACTTCCAGAGAGATATCAATACATAGGTTTTATGATTCTTACTAGTCAGACATATTATTGTGCGGTGAATAGAGCGTGTTGTGTCCAGTTCACTGAGCAAGGAGTTGGTCTTGTCTATTACATATTGGGTGTATGGAACGGTATCTGAGTGAATTTGAAACCCTTGTTTTATGCATCACCCCAACTCACCTTTCCCGTTAAGCAGGCATAGTGTGTTTTCTAAACGTGTGACTCTGTTCTGTTTTGTAATTCAGTTCAAGTGTAGCGGTTATTACATTCCCTCTATAAGTGATAGCTTATGATAAGTGTCTTTTTCTGTGTGACTTATTTCACTTAGAATCGTCGTACCTAAATCCACTCATCTTGCTTCTACTAGCCTTATGACATTGATTTCATGTCTGAGTGATATTCCATTGTACATAAGGACCACAACTTCTTTATCTATTTTTCTCTTTCCTGGGATATTTAAGGTGTCATGAAGTGGATGTTCTTGTCAACAGAGCAGCCCTAAACTTTGGGGTGCCTGTGTCTTGCTGATTTTTAGTTTTCCCAATTTATACGCCCATGAGTGGACGTGCCCTATGCTCCCTAAGCTGTGTTTTTTCGATGTTTCAGGACACACCGTACACTTCTCCAGAGTGGCTGTTGGCAATTTACATCCCTCCCATCAGCGTAGCAAGGCTGCCATTTCTCCATGGCCTGTCCTGCATTTCTGGTTTTGAAAATTTTTGCAGCATGGCCCTTTTGACCGATGGGAAGCGAGAATTCTTGGTAGCGCTTATTTGCCTTTCCAGGTTGCTTGGTTGGCCAAAAAGGGCGTATGCGTTTTTTCCTGAATATATTCAGGAAACAACGCATACGACCTTTTTGGCCAAGGTCATCTTTGTCGACGTTTTGCCACATTTCATGTGCTTTAAAGGCGATTCGAATCTACCTCCTGAAACCTGTTTCCTGCAATTCTGCCTTGCTTTCAAATCCTCTTCGTTGCCTTCCCTCAATATATTTGTGGACGAGAGTTATCATGTATAACTCTGCGGGTTTGTGAATTGCAGTGTCCCTGAGCTCCATTTTTCAACTCGCTTTTTTGGGAGCTGGCCGCAAAAGCACGGGATTGCCTCAGGCCCTATTCTGGTTCCCGGCGGCAGGCTGAACCTGTGGTTAATTCTTCTTCCTGATGGGAAAATAGAGTGACCTGTGCCTGTCCCAGCACCTAGATCTAGTCTCTCATTGGTTGCCCCTCTTCCCGTTCATCCTCAGGACAAATTGCAACCTGTAGGGAACAGGAGCTTAAAGGTGCTGATTCTCCAAGTAGGGAGATTGCTAGTAAAGTAGCTGGAAAGGCGAACCCTAGCACAAGGAGATGAGAAATGGGGTGCGTTTTAGAAACCTTTCAAAATCACACGGTGTACCATCTTCTGGGTTTCTCATGCATGTTTTCGATGTAGGAAGATGCCCTTGATCCTGGAGATTTGGAACCCATGGGATGGGTACCACGCAGTATTACTTTAAAGGGTCTGAGTTTGCTCACCCAACCTCACCCAACCTCTCAGCCCCAAGAGTGTCCACCCTTATGTCTCATCCAGGTTTGGGTCGAGATATGGTCAATCCAGGTTGCATCACAGCCCCTGAACGAATTTTGTAAGAATTTCTCTCTCTTTCACTGTCTTTGTTTTACGGGTTTTTAAAAGTAATTTATTTTTATAATGGGGTTTAGCTGCTTTTCACGGCTGTGTTTATGCGGCTTTACACCCACTTGGCTCACTTCCAGAGAGATATCAATACATAGGTTTTACGATTCTTACTAGTCAGATATATTCTTGTGCGGTGAATAGGGGGTGTTGAGTCCACTTCACTGAGCAAGGAGTAGGCCTTGTCTATTACATATTGGGTGTATGGAACGGTATCTGAGCGAATTTGAAACCCTTGTTTTATGCATCACCCCACCTCACCTTTCCCGTTAAGCAGCCATAGTGTGTTTTCTAAACGTGTGACTCTGTTCTCTTTTGTAATTCAGTTCAAGTGTTGCGGTTTTTACATTCCCTCTATAAGTGATAGCTTATGATAAGGGTCTTTTTCTGTGTGACTTATTTCACTTAGAATCGTCATACCTAAATCCACTCATCTTGCTTCTACTAGCCTTATGACATTGATTTCATGTCTGAGTGATATTCCTTTGTACATAAGGACCACAACTTCTTTATCCATTTTTCTCTTTCCTGGGATATTTAAGGTGTCATGAAGTGGAGGTTCTTGTCAACAGAGCAGCCTTAAACTTTGGGGTGCCTGTGTCTTGCTGATTTTTAGTTTTCCCAATTTATACGCCCATGAGTGCACGTGCCCTATGCTCCCTAAGCTGTTTTTTCGATGTTTCAGGACACACCGTACACTTCTCCAGAGTGGCTGTTGGCAATTTACATCCCGCCCATCAGCGTAGCAAGGCTGCCATTTCTCCATGGCCTGTCCTGCATTTCTGGTTTTGACACTTTTTGCAGCAAGGCCCTTTTGACCGATGGGAAGCGAGACTTCTTTGTAGCGCTGATTTGCCTTTCCAGGTTGCTTGGTTGGCCAAAAAGGGCGTATGCGTTTTATCCTGAATATATTCAGAAAAAAACGCATACGCCCTTTTTGGCCAAGGGCATCACTGTCGACGTTTTTCCACTTTTCATGTGCTTTAAAGGCGATTCGAATCTACCTCCTGAAACATGTTTCCTGCAATTCTGCCTTGCTTTCAAATCCTCTTCGTTGCCTTCCCTCAATATATTTGTGGACGAGAGTTATCATTTATAACTCTGCGGGTTTGTGAATGGCAGTGCCCCTGAACTCCATTTTTCAACTGTCTTTTTTGGGCGCTGGCCGCAAAAGCACGGGATTGCCTCAGGCCCTATTCAGGTTCCGGGGGGCAGGCTGAGCCTGTGGTTAATTCTTCTTCCTGATGGGAAAATAGAGTGACCTGTGCCTGTCCCAACACCTAGATCTAGTCTCTCATTGGTTGCCCCTCTTCCCGTTCATCCTCAGGACAAATTGCAACCTGTAGGGAACAGGAGCTTAAAGGTGCTGATTCTCCAAGTAGGGAGATTTCTAGTAAAGTAGCTGGAATGGCGAACCCGAACACAAGGAGATGAGAAATGAGGTGCGTTTTAGAAACCTTTCAAAATCACACGGTGTACCATCTTCTGGGTTTCTCATGCATGTTTTCGATGTAGGAATATGCCCTTGAACTTTGAGATTTGGGACCCATGGGATGGGTACCAGGCAGTATTACTTTAAAGGGTCTGTGTTTGCTCACCCAACCTCACCCAAGCTCTCAGCCCCAAGTGTGTCCACCCTTATGTCTCATCCAGCTGTGGGTCTAGATATGGTCAATCCAGGTTGCATCACAGCCCCTGAACGAATTTTGTAAGAATTTCTCTCTCTTTCACTGTCTTTGTTTTACGGGTTTTTAAAAGTAATTTATTTTTATAATGGGGTTTAGCTGCTTTTCACGGCTGTGTTTATGCGGCTTTACACCCACTTGACTCACTTCCAGACAGATATCAATACATAGGTTTTAAGATTCTTACTAGTCAGATATAATCTTGTGCGGTGAATAGCGGGTGTTGAGTCCAGTTCACTGAGCAAGGAGTAGGTCTTGTCTATTACATATTGGGTGTATGGAACGGTATCTGAGCGAATTTGAAACCCTTGTTTTATGCATCACCCCACCTCACCTTTCCCGTTAAGCAGCCATAGTGTGTTTTCTAAACGTGTGACTCTGTTCTGTTTTGTAATTCAGTTCAAGTGTAGCGGTTTTTACATTCCCTCTCTAAGTGATAGCTTATGATAAGTGTCTTTTTCTGTGTGACTTATTTCACTTAGAATCGTCGTACCTAAATCCACTCATCTTGCTTCTTCTAGCCTTATGACATTGATTTCATGTCTGAGTGATATTCCATTGTACATAAGGACCACAACTTGTTTATCCATTTTTCTCTTTCCTCGGATATTTAAGGTGTCATGAAGTGGAGGTTCTTGTCAACAGAGCAGCCCTAAACTTTGGGGTGCCTGTGTCTTGCTGATTTTTAGTTTTCCCAATTTATACGCCCATGAGTGGACGTGCCCTATGCTCCCAAAGCTGTGTGTTTTAGATGTTTCAGGACACACCGTACACTTCTCCAGAGTGGCTGTTGGCAATTTACATCCCGCCCATCAGCGTAGCAAGGCTGCCATTTCTCCATGGCCTGTCCTGCATTTCTGGTTTTGCCACTTTTTGCAGCATGGCCCTTTTGACCGATGGGAAGCGAGACTTCTTTGTAGCACTGATTTGCCTTTCCAGGTTGCTTTGTTGGCCAAAAAGGGCGTATGCGTTTTTTCCTGAATATATTCAGGAAAAAACGCATACGCCCTTTTTGGCCAAGGGCATCACTGTCGACGTTTTGCCACTTTTCATGTGCTGTAAAGGCGATTCGAATCTACCTCCTGAAACATGTTTCCTGCAATTCTGCCTTACTTTCAAATCCTCTTCGTTGCCTTCCCTCAATATATTTGTGGACGAGAGTTATCATTTATAACTCTGCGGGTTTGTGAATGGCAGTGTCCCTGAGCTCCATTTTTCAACTGTCTTTTTTGTGAGCTGGCCGCAAAAGCACGGGATTGCCTCAGGCCCTATTCAGGTTCCGGGGGGGGCTGAGCCTGTGGTTAATTCTTCTTCCTGATGGGAAAAGAGAGTGACCTGTGCCTGTCCCAACACCTAGATCTAGTCTCTCATTGGTTGCCCCTCTTCCCGTTCATCCTCAGGACAAATTGCAACCTGTAGAGAACAGGAGGTTAAAGGTGCTGATTCTCCAAGTAGGGAGATTTCTAGTAAAGTAGCTGGAATGGCGAACCCGAACACAAGGAGATGAGAAATGAGGTGCGTTTTAGAAACCTTTCAAAATCACACGGTGTACCATCTTCTGGGTTTCTCATGCATGTTTTCGATGTAGGAATATGCCCTTGAACTTGGAGATTTGGG
Organism: Eschrichtius robustus; assembly: GCF_028021215.1. Taxonomy (NCBI): domain Eukaryota; kingdom Metazoa; phylum Chordata; class Mammalia; order Artiodactyla; family Eschrichtiidae; genus Eschrichtius; species Eschrichtius robustus. The sequence goes on along the minus strand of NW_027175289.1, from coordinate 485,441 downwards.
ACCCATGGGATGGGTACCAGGCAGTATTACTTTAAAGGGTCTGTGTTTGCTCACCCAACCTCACCCAACCTCTCAGCCCCAAGTGTGTCCACCCTTATGTCTCATCCAGCTGTGGGTCTAGTTATGGTCAATCCAGGTTGCATCACAGCCCCTGAACGAATTTTGTAAGAATTTCTCTCTCTTTCACTGTCTTTGTTTTACGGGATTTTAAAAGTAATTTATTTTTATAATGGGGTTTAGCTGCTTTTCACGGCTGTGTTTATGCGGCTTTACACACACTTGACTCACTTCCAGAGAGATATCAATACATAGGTTTTATGATTCTTACTAGTCAGACATATTATTGTGCGGTGAATAGAGCGTGTTGAGTCCAGTTCACTGAGCAAGGAGTTGGTCTTGTCTATTACATATTGGGTGTATGGAACGGTATCTGAGTGAATTTGAAACCCTTGTTTTATGCATCACCCCAACTCACCTTTCCCGTTAAGCAGGCATAGTGTGTTTTCTAAACGTGTGACTCTGTTCTGTTTTGTAATTCAGTTCAAGTGTAGCGGTTTTTACATTCCCTCTATAAGTGATAGCTTATGATAAGTGTCTTTTTCTGTGTGACTTATTTCACTTAGAATCGTCGTTCCTATATCCACTCATCTTGCTTCTACTAGCCTTATGACATTGATTTCATGTCTGAGTGATATTCCATTGTACATAAGGACCACAACTTCTTTATCTATTTTTCTCTTTCCTGGGATATTTAAGGTGTCATGAAGTGGAGGTTCTTGTCAACAGAGCAGCCCTAAACTTTGGGGTGCCTGTGTCTTGCTGATTTTTAGTTTTCCCAATTTATACGCCCATGAGTGGACGTGCCCTATGCTCCCTAAGCTGTGTTTTTTCGATGTTTCAGGACACACCGTACACTTCTCCAGAGTGGCTGTTGGCAATTTACATCCCTCCCATCAGCGTAGCAAGGCTGCCATTTCTCCATGGCCTGTCCTGCATTTCTGGTTTTGAAAATTTTTGCAGCATGGCCCTTTTGACCGATGGGAAGCGAGAATTCTTGGTAGCGCTGATTTGCCTTTCCAGGTTGCTTGGTTGGCCAAAAAGGGCGTATGCGTTTTTTCCTGAATATATTCAGGAAACAACGCATACGACCTTTTTGGCCAAGGTCATCTTTGTCGACGTTTTGCCACCTTTCATGTGCTTTAAAGGCGATTCGAATCTACCTCCTGAAACCTGTTTCCTGCAATTCTGCCTTGCTTTCAAATCCTCTTCGTTGCCTTCCCTCAATATATTTGTGGACGAGAGTTATCATGTATAACTCTGCGGGTTTGTGAATTGCAGTGTCCCTGAGCTCCATTTTTCAACTCGCTTTTTTGGGAGCTGGCCGCAAAAGCACGGGATTGCCTCAGGCCCTATTCTGGTTCCCGGCGGCAGGCTGAACCTGTGGTTAATTCTTCTTCCTGATGGGAAAATAGAGTGACCTGTGCCTGTCCCAGCACCTAGATCTAGTCTCTCATTGGTTGCCCCTCTTCCCGTTCATCCTCAGGACAAATTGCAACCTGTAGGGAACAGGAGCTTAAAGGTGCTGATTCTCCAAGTAGGGAGATTGCTAGTAAAGTAGCTGGAAAGGCGAACCCTAGCACAAGGAGATGAGAAATGGGGTGCGTTTTAGAAACCTTTCAAAATCACACGGTGTACCATCTTCTGGGTTTCTCATGCATGTTTTCGATGTAGGAAGATGCCCTTGATCCTGGAGATTTGGAACCCATGGGATGGGTACCACGCAGTATTACTTTAAAGGGTCTGAGTTTGCTCACCCAACCTCACCCAACCTCTCAGCCCCAAGAGTGTCCACCCTTATGTCTCATCCAGGTTTGGGTCGAGATATGGTCAATCCAGGTTGCATCACAGCCCCTGAACGAATTTTGTAAGAATTTCTCTCTCTTTCACTGTCTTTGTTTTACGGGTTTTTAAAAGTAATTTATTTTTATAATGGGGTTTAGCTGCTTTTCACGGCTGTGTTTATGCGGCTTTACACCCACTTGGCTCACTTCCAGAGAGATATCAATACATAGGTTTTACGATTCTTACTAGTCAGATATATTCTTGTGCGGTGAATAGGGGGTGTTGAGTCCACTTCACTGAGCAAGGAGTAGGCCTTGTCTATTACATATTGGGTGTATGGAACGGTATCTGAGCGAATTTGAAACCCTTGTTTTATGCATCACCCCACCTCACCTTTCCCGTTAAGCAGCCATAGTGTGTTTTCTAAACGTGTGACTCTGTTCTCTTTTGTAATTCAGTTCAAGTGTTGCGGTTTTTACATTCCCTCTATAAGTGATAGCTTATGATAAGTGTCTTTTTCTGTGTGACTTATTTCACTTAGAATCTTCGTTCCTATATCCACTCATCTTGCTTCTACTAGCCTTATGACATTGATTTCATGTCTGAGTGATATTCCATTGTACATAAGGACCACAACTTCTTTATCTATTTTTCTCTTTCCTGGGATATTTAAGGTGTCATGAAGTGGAGGTTCTTGTCAACAGAGCAGCCCTAAACTTTGGGGTGCCTGTGTCTTGCTGATTTTTAGTTTTCCCAATTTATACGCCCATGAGTGGACGTGCCCTATGCTCCCTAAGCTGTGTTTTTTCGATGTTTCAGGACACACCGTACACTTCTCCAGAGTGGCTGTTGGCAATTTACATCCCTCCCATCAGCGTAGCAAGGCTGCCATTTCTCCATGGCCTGTCCTGCATTTCTGGTTTTGAAAATTTTTGCAGCATGGCCCTTTTGACCGATGGGAAGCGAGAATTCTTGGTAGCGCTGATTTGCCTTTCCAGGTTGCTTGGTTGGCCAAAAAGGGCGTATGCGTTTTTTCCTGAATATATTCAGGAAACAACGCATACGACCTTTTTGGCCAAGGTCATCTTTGTCGACGTTTTGCCACCTTTCATGTGCTTTAAAGGCGATTCGAATCTACCTCCTGAAACCTGTTTCCTGCAATTCTGCCTTGCTTTCAAATCCTCTTCGTTGCCTTCCCTCAATATATTTGTGGACGAGAGTTATCATGTATAACTCTGTGGGTTTGTGAATTGCAGTGTCCCTGAGCTCCATTTTTCAACTCGCTTTTTTGGGAGCTGGCCGCAAAAGCACGGGATTGCCTCAGGCCCTATTCTGGTTCCCGGCGGCAGGCTGAACCTGTGGTTAATTCTTCTTCCTGATGGGAAAATAGAGTGACCTGTGCCTGTCCCAGCACCTAGATCTAGTCTCTCATTGGTTGCCCGTCTTCCCGTTCATCCTCAGGACAAATTGCAACCTGTAGGGAACAGGAGCTTAAAGGTGCTGATTCTCCAAGTAGGGAGATTGCTAGTAAAGTAGCTGGAAAGGCGAACCCTAGCACAAGGAGATGAGAAATGGGGTGCGTTTTAGAAACCTTTCAAAATCACACGGTGTACCATCGTCTGGGTTTCTCATGCATGTTTTCGATGTAGCAAGATGCCCTTGAACCTGGAGATTTGGGACCCATGGGATGGGTACCACGCAGTATTACTTTAAAGGGTCTGAGTTTGCTCACCCAACCTCACCCAACCTCTCAGCCCCAAGAGTGTCCAGCCTTATGTCTCATCCAGGTTTGGGTCGAGATATGGTCAATCCAGGTTGCATCACAGCCCCTGAACGAATTTTGTAAGAATTTCTCTCTCTTTCACTGTCTTTGTTTTACGGGTTTTTAAAAGTAATTTATTTTTATAATGGGGTTTAGCTGCTTTTCACGGCTGTGTTTATGCGGCTTTACACCCACTTGGCTCACTTCCAGAGAGATATCAATACATAGGTTTTACGATTCTTACTAGTCAGATATATTCTTGTGCGGTGAATAGGGGGTGTTGAGTCCACTTCACTGAGCAAGGAGTAGGCCTTGTCTATTACATATTGGGTGTATGGAACGGTATCTGAGCGAATTTGAAACCCTTGTTTTATGCATCACCCCACCTCACCTTTCCCGTTAAGCAGCCATAGTGTGTTTTCTAAACGTGTGACTCTGTTCTCTTTTGTAATTCAGTTCAAGTGTTGCGGTTTTTACATTCCCTCTATAAGTGATAGCTTATGATAAGGGTCTTTTTCTGTGTGACTTATTTCACTTAGAATCGTCATACCTAAATCCACTCATCTTGCTTCTACTAGCCTTATGACATTGATTTCATGTCTGAGTGATATTCCTTTGTACATAAGGACCACAACTTCTTTATCCATTTTTCTCTTTCCTGGGATATTTAAGGTGTCATGAAGTGGAGGTTCTTGTCAACAGAGCAGCCTTAAACTTTGGGGTGCCTGTGTCTTGCTGATTTTTAGTTTTCCCAATTTATACGCCCATGAGTGCACGTGCCCTATGCTCCCTAAGCTGTTTTTTCGATGTTTCAGGACACACCGTACACTTCTCCAGAGTGGCTGTTGGCAATTTACATCCCGCCCATCAGCGTAGCAAGGCTGCCATTTCTCCATGGCCTGTCCTGCATTTCTGGTTTTGACACTTTTTGCAGCAAGGCCCTTTTGACCGATGGGAAGCGAGACTTCTTTGTAGCGCTGATTTGCCTTTCCAGGTTGCTTGGTTGGCCAAAAAGGGCGTATGCGTTTTATCCTGAATATATTCAGAAAAAAACGCATACGCCCTTTTTGGCCAAGGGCATCACTGTCGACGTTTTGCCACTTTTCATGTGCTTTAAAGGCGATTCGAATCTACCTCCTGAAACATGTTTCCTGCAATTCTGCCTTGCTTTCAAATCCTCCTCGTTGCCTTCCCTCAATATATTTGTGGACGAGAGTTATCATTTATAACTCTGCGGGTTTGTGAATGGCAGTGCCCCTGAACTCCATTTTTCAACTCGCTTTTTTGGGAGCTGGCCGCAAAAGCGCGGGATTGCCTCAGGCCCTATTCTGGTTCCTGGCGGCAGGCTGAGCCTGTGGTTAATTCTTCTTCCTGATGGGAAAATAGAGTGACCTGTGCCTGTCCCAACACCTAGATCTAGTCTCTCATTGGTTGCCCCTCTTCCCGTTCATCCTCAGGACAAATTGCAACCTGTAGGGAACAGGAGGTTAAAGGTGCTGATTCTCCAAGTAGGGAGATTTCTAGTAAAGTAGCTGGAATGGCGAACCCGAACACAAGGAGATGAGAAATGAGGTGCGTTTTAGAAACCTTTCAAAATCACACGGTGTACCATCTTCTGGTTTTCTCATGCATGTTTTCGATGTAGGAATATGCCCTTGAATTTGGAGATTTGGGACCCATGGGATGGGTACCAGGCAGTATTACTTTAAAGGGTCTGTGTTTGCTCACCCAACCTCACCCAAGCTCTCAGCCCCAAGTGTGTCCACCCTTATGTCTCATCCAGCTGTGGGTCTAGATATGGTCAATCCAGGTTGCATCACAGCCCCTGAACGAATTTTGTAAGAATTTCTCTCTCTTTCACTGTCTTTGTTTTACGGGTTTTTAAAAGTAATTTATTTTTATAATGGGGTTTAGCTGCTTTTCACGGCTGTGTTTATGCGGCTTTACACCCACTTGACTCACTTCCAGAGAGATATCAATACATAGGTTTTATGATTCTTACTAGTCAGACATATTATTGTGCGGTGAATAGAGCGTGTTGAGTCCAGTTCACTGAGCAAGGAGTTGGTCTTGTCTATTACATATTGGGTGTATGGAACGGTATCTGAGTGAATTTGAAACCCTTGTTTTATGCATCACCCCAACTCACCTTTCCCGTTAAGCAGCCATAGTGTGTTTTCTAAACGTGTGACTCTGTTCTGTTTTGTAATTCAGTTCAAGTGTAGCGGTTTTTACATTCCCTCTATAAGTGATAGCTTATGATAAGTGTCTTTTTCTGTGTGACTTATTTCACTTAGAATCGTCGTACCTAACTCCACTCATCTTGCTTCTACTAGCCTTATGACATTGATTTCATGTCTGAGTGATATTCCATTGTACATAAGGACCACAACTTCTTTATCTGTTTTTCTCTTTCCTGGGATATTTAAGGTGTCATGAAGTGGAGGTTCTTGTCAACAGAGCAGCCCTAAACTTTGGGGTGCCTGTGTCTTGCTGATTTTTAGTTTTCCCAATTTATACGCCCATGAGTGGACGTGCCCTATGCTCCCTAAGCTGTGTTTTTTCGATGTTTCAGGACACACCGTACACTTCTCCAGAGTGGCTGTTGGCAATTTACATCCCTCCCATCAGCATAGCAAGGCTGCCATTTCTCCATGGCCTGTCCTGCATTTCTGGTTTTGAAAATTTTTGCAGCATGGCCCTTTTGACCGATGGGAAGCGAGAATTCTTGGTAGCGCTGATTTGCCTTTCCAGGTTGCTTGGTTGGCCAAAAAGGGCGTATGCGTTTTTTCCTGAATATATTCAGGAAACAACGCATACGACCTTTTTGGCCAAGGTCATCTTTGTCGACGTTTTGCCACCTTTCATGTGCTTTAACGGCGATTCGAATCTACCTCCTGAAACCTGTTTCCTGCAATTCTGCCTTGCTTTCAAATCCTCTTCGTTGCCTTCCCTCAATATATTTGTGGACGAGAGTTATCATGTATAACTCTGCGGGTTTGTGAATTGCAGTGTCCCTGAGCTCCATTTTTCAACTCGCTTTTTTGGGAGCTGGCCGCAAAAGCACGGGATTGCCTCAGGCCCTATTCTGGTTCCCGGCGGCAGGCTGAACCTGTGGTTAATTCTTCTTCCTGATGGGAAAATAGAGTGACCTGTGCCTGTCCCAGCACCTAGATCTAGTCTCTCATTGGTTGCCCCTCTTCCCGTTCATCCTCAGGACAAATTGCAACCTGTAGGGAACAGGAGCTTAAAGGTGCTGATTCTCCAAGTAGGGAGATTGCTAGTAAAGTAGCTGGAAAGGCGAACCCTAGCACAAGGAGATGAGAAATGGGGTGCGTTTTAGAAACCTTTCAAAATCACACGGTGTACCATCGTCTGGGTTTCTCATGCATGTTTTCGATGTAGCAAGATGCCCTTGAACCTGGAGATTTGGGACCCATGGGATGGGTACCACGCAGTATTACTTTAAAGGGTCTGAGTTTGCTCACCCAACCTCACCCAACCTCTCAGCCCCAAGAGTGTCCACCCTTATGTCTCATCCAGGTTTGGGTCGAGATATGGTCAATCCAGGTTGCATCACAGCCCCTGAACGAATTTTGTAAGAATTTCTCTCTCTTTCACTGTCTTTGTTTTACGGGTTTTTAAAAGTAATTTATTTTTATAATGGGGTTTAGCTGCTTTTCACGGCTGTGTTTATGCGTCTTTACACCCACTTGGCTCACTTCCAGAGAGATATCAATACATAGGTTTTACGATTCTTACTAGTCAGATATAATCTTGTGCGGTGAATAGGGGGTGTTGAGTCCACTTCACTGAGCAAGGAGTAGGCCTTGTCTATTACATATTGGGTGTATGGAACGGTATGTGAGCGAATTTGAAACCCTTGTTTTATGCATCACCCCACCTCACCTTTCCCGTTAAGCAGCCATAGTGTGTTTTCTAAACGTGTGACTCTGTTCTCTTTTGTAATTCAGTTCAAGTGTTGCGGTTTTTACATTCCCTCTATAAGTGATAGCTTATGATAAGGGTCTTTTTCTGTGTGACTTATTTCACTTAGAATCGTCATACCTAAATCCACTCATCTTGCTTCTACTAGCCTTATGACATTGATTTCATGTCTGAGTGATATTCCTTTGTACATAAGGACCACAACTTCTTTATCCATTTTTCTCTTTCCTGGGATATTTAAGGTGTCATGAAGTGGAGGTTCTTGTCAACAGAGCAGCCTTAAACTTTGGGGTGCCTGTGTCTTGCTGATTTTTAGTTTTCCCAATTTATACGCCCATGAGTGCACGTGCCCTATGCTCCCTAAGCTGTTTTTTCGATGTTTCCGGACACACCGTACACTTCTCCAGAGTGGCTGTTGGCAATTTACATCCCGCCCATCAGCGTAGCAAGGCTGCCATTTCTCCATGGCCTGTCCTGCATTTCTGGTTTTGACACTTTTTGCAGCAAGGCCCTTTTGACCGATGGGAAGCGAGACTTCTTTGTAGCGCTGATTTGCATTTCCAGGTTGCTTGGTTGGCCAAAAAGGGCGTATGCGTTTTATCCTGAATATATTCAGAAAAAAACGCATACGCCCTTTTTGGCCAAGGGCATCACTGTCGACGTTTTGCCACTTTTCATGTGCTTTAAAGGCGATTCGAATCTACCTCCTGAAACATGTTTCCTGCAATTCTGCCTTGCTTTCAAATCCTCTTCGTTGCCTTCCCTCAATATATTTGTGGACGAGAGTTATCATTTATAACTCTGCGGGTTTGTGAATGGCAGTGCCCCTGAACTCCATTTTTCAACTGTCTTTTTTGGGAGCTGGCCGCAAAAGCACGGGATTGCCTCAGGCCCTATTCAGGTTCCGGGGGGCAGGCTGAGCCTGTGGTTAATTCTTCTTCCTGATGGGAAAATAGAGTGACCTGTGCCTGTCCCAACACCTAGATCTAGTCTCTCATTGGTTGCCCCTCTTCCCGTTCATCCTCAGGACAAATTGCAACCTGTAGGGAACAGGAGGTTAAAGGTGCTGATTCTCCAAGTAGGGAGATTTCTAGTAAAGTAGCTGGAATGGCGAACCCGAACACAAGGAGATGAGAAATGAGGTGCGTTTTAGAAACCTTTCAAAATCACACGGTGTACCATCATCTGGGTTTCTCATGCATGTTTTCGATGTAGGAATATGCCCTTGAACTTGGAGATTTGGGACCCATGGGATGGGTACCAGGCAGTATTACTTTAAAGGCTCGGTGTTTGCTCACCCAACCTCACCCAACCTCTCAGCCCCAAGTGTGTCCACCCTCATGTCTCATCCAGCTGTGGGTCTAGATATGGTCAATCCAGGTTGCATCACAGCCCCTGAACGAATTTTGTAAGAATTTCTCTCTCTTTCACTGTCTTTGTTTTACGGGTTTTTAAAAGTAATTTATTTTTATAATGGGGTTTAGCTGCTTTTCACGGCTGTGTTTATGCGGCTTTACACCCACTTGACTCACTTCCAGACAGATATCAATACATAGGTTTTAAGATTCTTACTAGTCAGATATAGTCTTGTGCGGTGAATAGCGGGTGTTGAGTCCAGTTCACTGAGCAAGGAGTAGGTCTTGTCTATTACATGTTGGGTGTATGGAACGGTATCTGAGCGAATTTGAAACCCTTGTTTTATGCATCACCCCACCTCACCTTTCCCGTTAAGCAGCCATAGTGTGTTTTCTAAACGTGTGACTCTGTTCTGTTTTGTAATTCAGTTCAAGTGTAGCGGTTTTTACATTCCCTCTATAAGTGATAGCTTATGATAAGTGTCTTTTTCTGTGTGACTTATTTCACTTAGAATCGTCGTACCTAAATCCACTCATCTTGCTTCTTCTACCCTTATGACATTGATTTCATGTCTGAGTGATATTCCATTGTACATAAGGACCACAACTTCTTTATCTATTTTTCTCTTTCCTGGGATATTTAAGGTGTCATGAAGTGGAGGTTCTTGTCAACAGAGCAGCCCTAAACTTTGGGGTGCCTGTGTCTTGCTGATTTTTAGTTTTCCCAATTTATACGCCCATGAGTGGACGTGCCCTATGCTCCCAAAGCTGTGTGTTTTAGATGTTTCAGGACACACCGTACACTTCTCCAGAGTGGCTGTTGGCAATTTACATCCCGCCCATCAGCGTAGCAAGGCTGCCATTTCTCCATGGCCTGTCCTGCATTTCTGGTTTTGCCACTTTTTGCAGCATGGCCCTTTTGACCGATGGGAAGCGAGACTTCTTTGTAGCACTGATTTGCCTTTCCAGGTTGCTTGGTTGGCCAAAAAGGGCGTATGCGTTTTTTCCTGAATATATTCAGGAAAAAACGCATACGCCCTTTTTGGCCAAGGGCATCACTGTCGACGTTTTGCCACTTTTCATGTGCTGTAAAGGCGATTCGAATCTACCTCCTGAAACCTGTTTCCTGCAATTCTGCCTTGCTTTCAAATCCTCTTCGTTGCCTTCCCTCAATATATCTGTGGATGAGAGTTATCATTTATAGATCTGCGGGTTTCTGAATTGCAGTGTCCCTGAGCTCCATTTTTCAACTGTCTTTTTTGGGAGCTGGCCGCAAAAGCGCAGGATTGCCTCAGGCCCTATTCTGCTTCTGGGCGGCAGGCTGAGCCTGTGGTTAATTCTTCTTCCTGATGGGAAAATAGAGTGACCTGTGCCTTTCCCAACACCTAGGTCTAGTCTCTCATTGGTTTCCCCTCTTCCCATTCATCCTCAGGACAAATTGCAACCTGTAGGGAACAGGAGCTTAAAGGTGCTGATTCTCCAAGTAGGGAGATTGCTAGTAAAGTAGCTGGAAAGGCGAACCCGAGCACAAGGAGATGAGAAATGAGGTGCGTATTAGAAACCTTTCAAAATCACACGGTGTACCATCTTCTGGGTTTCTCATGCATGTTTTCGATGTAGGAAGATGCCCTTGAACCTGGAGAATTGGGACCCATGGGATGGGTACCAGGCAGTATTACTTTAAAGGGTCTGCGTTTGCTCACTCAACCTCACCCAACCTTTCAGCCCCAAGAGTGTCCACCCTTATGTCTCATCCAGCTGTGGGTCTAGATATGGTCAATCCAGGTTGCATCACAGCCTCTGAACGAATTTTGTAAGAATTTCTCTCTCTTTCACTGTCTTTGTTTTACGGGTTTTTAAAAGTAATTTATTTTTATAATGGGGTTTAGCTGCTTTTCACGGCTGTGTTTATGCGGCTTTACACCCACTTGGCTCACTTCCAGAGAGATATCAATACATAGGTTTTACGATTCTTACTAGTCAGATATATTCTTGTGCGGTGAATAGGGGGTGTTGAGTCCACTTCACTGAGCAAGGAGTAGGCCTTGTCTATTACATATTGGGTGTATGGAACGGTATCTGAGCGAATTTGAAACCCTTGTTTTATGCATCACCCCACCTCACCTTTCCCGTTAAGCAGCCATAGTGTGTTTTCTAAACGTGTGACTCTGTTCTCTTTTGTAATTCAGTTCAAGTGTAGCGGTTTTTACATTCCCTCTATAAGTGATAGCTTATGATAAGGGTCTTTTTCTGTGTGACTTATTTCACTTAGAATCGTCATACCTAAATCCACTCATCTTGCTTCTACTAGCCTTATGACATTGATTTCATGTCTGAGTGATATTCCTTTGTACATAAGGACCACAACTTCTTTATCCATTTTTCTCTTTCCTGGGATATTTAAGGTGTCATGAAGTGGAGGTTCTTGTCAACAGAGCAGCCTTAAACTTTGGGGTGCCTGTGTCTTGCTGATTTTTAGTTTTCCCAATTTATACGCCCATGAGTGCACGTGCCCTATGCTCCCTAAGCTGTTTTTTCGATGTTTCAGGACACACCGTACACTTCTCCAGAGTGGCTGTTGGCAATTTACATCCCGCCCATCAGCGTAGCAAGGCTGCCATTTCTCCATGGCCTGTCCTGCATTTCTGGTTTTGACACTTTTTGCAGCAAGGCCCTTTTGACCGATGGGAAGCGAGACTTCTTTGTAGCGCTGATTTGCCTTTCCAGGTTGCTTGGTTGGCCAAAAAGGGCGTATGCGTTTTATCCTGAATATATTCAGAAAAAAACGCATACGCCCTTTTTGGCCAAGGGCATCACTGTCGACGTTTTGCCACTTTTCATGTGCTTTAAAGGCGATTCGAATCTACCTCCTGAAACATGTTTCCTGCAATTCTGCCTTGCTTTCAAATCCTCTTCGTTGCCTTCCCTCAATATATTTGTGGACGAGAGTTATCATTTATAACTCTGCGGGTTTGTGAATGGCAGTGCCCCTGAACTCCATTTTTCAACTGTCTTTTTTGGGAGCTGGCCGCAAAAGCACGGGATTGCCTCAGGCCCTATTCAGGTTCCGGGGGGCAGGCTGAGCCTGTGGTTAATTCTTCTTCCTGATGGGAAAATAGAGTGACCTGTGCCTGTCCCAACACCTAGATCTAGTCTCTCATTGGTTGCCCCTCTTCCCGTTCATCCTCAGGACAAATTGCAACCTGTAGGGAACAGGAGGTTAAAGGTGCTGATTCTCCAAGTAGGGAGATTTCTAGTAAAGTAGCTGGAATGGCGAACCCGAACACAAGGAGATGAGAAATGAGGTGCGTTTTAGAAACCTTTCAAAATCACACGGTGTACCATCTTCTGGGTTTCTCATGCATGTTTTCGATGTAGGAATATGCCCTTGAACTTGGAGATTTGGGACCCATGGGATGGGTACCAGGCAGTATTACTTTAAAGGGTCTGTTTTTGCTCACCCAACCTCACCCAACCTCTCAGCCCCAAGTGTGTCCACCCTTATGTCTCATCCAGCTGTGGGTCTAGATATGGTCAATCCAGGTTGCATCACAGCCCCTGAACGAATTTTGTAAGAATTTCTCTCTCTTTCACTGTCTTTGTTTTACGGGTTTTTAAAAGTAATTTATTTTTATAATGGGGTTTAGCTGCTTTTCACGGCTGTGTTTATGCGGCTTTACACCCACTTGACTCACTTCCAGACAGATATCAATACATAGGTTTTAAGATTCTTACTAGTCAGATATAGTCTTGTGCGGTGAATAGCGGGTGTTGAGTCCAGTTCACTGAGCAAGGAGTAGGTCTTGTCTATTACATATTGGGTGTATGGAACGGTATCTGAGCGAATTTGAAACCCTTGTTTTATGCATCACCCCACCTCACCTTTCCCGTTAAGCAGCCATAGTGTGTTTTCTAAACGTGTGACTCTGTTCTGTTTTGTAATTCAGTTCAAGTGTAGCGGTTTTTACATTCCCTCTATAAGTGATAGCTTATGATAAGTGTCTTTTTCTGTGTGACTTATTTCACTTAGAATCGTTGTACCTAAATCCACTCATCTTGCTTCTTCTAGCCTTATGACATTGATTTCATGTCTGAGTGATATTCCATTGTACATAAGGACCACAACTTCTTTATCTATTTTTCTCTTTCCTGGGATATTTAAGGTGTCATGAAGTGGAGGTTCTTGTCAACAGAGCAGCCCTAAACTTTGGGGTGCCTGTGTCTTGCTGATTTTTAGTTTTCCCAATTTATACGCCCATGAGTGGACGTGCCCTATGCTCCCAAAGCTGTGTGTTTTAGATGTTTCAGGACACACCGTACACTTCTCCAGAGTGGCTGTTGGCAATTTACATCCCGCCCATCAGCGTAGCAAGGCTGCCATTTCTCCATGGCCTGTCCTGCATTTCTGGTTTTGAAAATTTTTGCAGCATGGCCCTTTTGACCGATGGGAAGCGAGAATTCTTGGTAGCGCTGATTTGCCTTTCCAGGTTGCTTGGTGGGCCAAAAAGGGCGTATGCGTTTTTTCCTGAATATATTCAGGAAACAACGCATACGACCTTTTTGGCCAAGGTCATCTTTGTCGACGTTTTGCCACCTTTCATGTGCTTTAAAGGCGATTCGTATCTACCTCCTGAAACCTGTTTCCTGCAATTCTGCCTTGCTTTCAAATCCTCTTCGTTGCCTTCCCTCAATATATTTGTGGACGAGAGTTATCATGTATAACTCTGCGGGTTTGTGAATTGCATTGTCCCTGAGCTCCATTTTTCAACTCGCTTTTTTGGGAGCTGGCCGCAAAAGCACGGGATTGCCTCAGGCCCTATTCTGGTTCCCGGCGGCAGGCTGAACCTGTGGTTAATTCTTCTTCCTGATGGGAAAATAGAGTGACCTGTGCCTGTCCCAGCACCTAGATCTAGTCTCTCATTGTTTGCCCCACTTCCCGTTCATCCTCAGGACAAATTGCAACCTGTAGGGAACAGGAGCTTAAAGGTGCTGATTCTCCAAGTAGGGAGATTGCTAGTAAAGTAGCTGGAAAGGCGAACCCTAGCACAAGGAGATGAGAAATGGGGTGCGTTTTAGAAACCTTTCAAAATCACACGGTGTACCATCGTCTGGGTTTCTCATGCATGTTTTCGATGTAGCAAGATGCCCTTGAACCTGGAGATTTGGGACCCATGGGATGGGTACCACGCAGTATTACTTTAAAGGGTCTGAGTTTGCTCACCCAACCTCACCCAACCTCTCAGCCCCAAGAGTGTCCACCCTTATGACTCATCCAGGTTTGGGTCGAGATATGGTCAATCCAGGTTGCATCACAGCCCCTGAACGAATTTTGTAAGAATTTCTCTCTCTTTCACTGTCTTTGTTTTACGGGTTTTTAAAAGTAATTTATTTTTATAATGGGGTTTAGCTGCTTTTCACAGCTGTGTTTATGCGGCTTTACACCCACTTGGCTCACTTCCAGAGAGATATCAATACATAGGTTTTACGATTCTTACTAGTCAGATATATTCTTGTGCGGTGAATAGGGGGTGTTGAGTCCACTTCACTGAGCAAGGAGTAGGCCTTGTCTATTACATATTGGGTGTATGGAACGGTATCTGAGCGAATTTGAAACCCTTGTTTTATGCATCACCCCACCTCACCTTTCCCCTTAAGCAGCCATAGTGTGTTTTCTAAACGTGTGACTCTGTTCTCTTTTGTAATTCAGTTCAAGTGTTGCGGTTTTTACATTCCCTCTATAAATGATAGCTTATGATAAGGGTCTTTTTCTGTGTGACTTATTTCACTTAGAATCGTCATACCTAAATCCACTCATCTTGCTTCTACTAGCCTTATGACATTGATTTCATGTCTGAGTGATATTCCTTTGTACATAAGGACCACAACTTCTTTATCCATTTTTCTCTTTCCTGGGATATTTAAGGTGTCATGAAGTGGAGGTTCTTGTCAACAGAGCAGCCTTAAACTTTGGGGTGCCTGTGTCTTGCTGATTTTTAGTTTTCCCAATTTATACGCCCATGAGTGCACGTGCCCTATGCTCCCTAAGCTGTTTTTTCGATGTTTCAGGACACACCGTACACTTCTCCAGAGTGGCTGTTGGCAATTTACATCCCGCCCATCAGCGTAGCAAGGCTGCCATTTCTCCATGGCCTGTCCTGCATTTCTGGTTTTGACACTTTTTGCAGCAAGGCCCTTTTGACCGATGGGAAGCGAGACTTCTTTGTAGCGCTGATTTGCCTTTCCAGGTTGCTTGGTTGGCCAAAAAGGGCGTATGCGTTTTATCCTGAATATATTCAGAAAAAAACGCATACGCCCTTTTTGGCCAAGGGCATCACTGTCGACGTTTTGCCACTTTTCATGTGCTTTAAAGGCGATTCGAATCTACCTCCTGAAACATGTTTCCTGCAATTCTGCCTTGCTTTCAAATCCTCTTCGTTGCCTTCCCTCAATATATTTGTGGACGAGAGTTATCATTTATAACTCTGCGGGTTTGTGAATGGCAGTGCCCCTGAACTCCATTTTTCAACTGTGTTTTTTGGGAGCTGGCCGCAGAAGCACGGGATTGCCTCAGGCCCTATTCAGGTTCCGGGGGGCAGGCTGAGCCTGTGGTTAATTCTTCTTCCTGATGGGAAAATAGAGTGACCTGTGCTTGTCCCAACACCTAGATCTAGTCTCTCATTGGTTGCCCCTCTTCCCGTTCATCCTCAGGACAAATTGCAACCTGTAGGGAACAGGAGGTTAAAGGTGCTGATTCTCCAAGTAGGGAGATTTCTAGTAAAGTAGCTGGAATGGCGAACCCGAACACAAGGAGATGAGAAATGAGGTGCGTTTTAGAAACCTTTCAAAATCACACGGTGTACCATCTTCTGGGTTTCTCATGCATGTTTTCGATGTAGGAATATGCCCTTGAACTTGGAGATTTGGTACCCATGGGATGGGTACCAGGCAGTATTACTTTAAAGGGTCTGTGTTTGCTCACCCAACCTCACCCAACCTCTCAGCCCCAAGTGTGTCCACCCTTATGTCTCATCCAGCTGTGGGTCTAGATATGGTCAATCCAGGTTGCATCACAGCCCCTGAACGAATTTTGTAAGAATTTCTCTCTCTTTCACTGTCTTTGTTTTACGGGTTTTTAAAAGTAATTTATTTTTATAATGGGGTTTAGCTGCTTTTCACGGCTGTGTTTATGCGGCTTTACACCCACTTGACTCACTTCCAGACAGATATCAATACATAGGTTTTAAGATTCTTACTAGTCAGATATAGTCTTGTGCGGTGAATAGCGGGTGTTGAGTCCAGTTCACTGAGCAAGGAGTAGGTCTTGTCTATTACATATTGGGTGTATGGAACGGTATCTGAGCGAATTTGAAACCCTTGTTTTATGCATCACCCCACCTCACCTTTCCCGTTAAGCAGCCATAGTGTGTTTTCTAAACGTGTGACTCTGTTCTGTTTTGTAATTCAGTTCAAGTGTAGCGGTTTTTACATTCCCTCTATAAGTGATAGCTTATGATAAGTGTCTTTTTCTGTGTGACTTATTTCACTTAGAATCGTCGTACCTAAATCCACTCATCTTGCTTCTTCTAGCCTTATGACATTGATTTCATGTCTGAGAGATATTCCATTGTACATAAGGACCACAACTTCTTTATCTATTTTTCTCTTTCCTGGGATATTTAAGGTGTCATGAAGTGGACCTTCTTGTCAACAGAGCAGCCCTAAACTTTGGGGTGCCTGTGTCTTGCTGATTTTTAGTTGTCCCAATTTATACGCCCATGAGTGCACGTGCCCTATGCTCCCTAAGCTGTGTGTTTTAGATGTTTCAGGACACACCGTACACTTCTCCAGAGTGGCTGTTGGCAATTTACATCCCGCCCATCAGCGTAGCAAGGCTGCCATTTCTCCATGGCCTGTCCTGCATTTCTGGTTTTGCCACTTTTTGCAGCATGGCCCTTTTGACCGATGGGAAGCGAGACTTCTTTGTAGCACTGATTTGCCTTTCCAGGTTGCTTGGTTGGCCAAAAAGGGCGTATGCGTTTTTTCCTGAATATATTCAGGAAAAAACGCATACGCCCTTTTTGGCCAAGGGCATCACTGTCGACGTTTTGCCACTTTTCATGTGCTGTAAAGGCGATTCGAATCTACCTCCTGAAACATGTTTCCTGCAATTCTGCCTTGCTTTCAAATCCTCTTCGTTGCCTTCCCTCAATATATTTGTGGACGAGAGTTATCATTTATAACTCTGCGGGTTTGTGAATGGCAGTGTCCCTGAGCTCCATTTTTCAACTGTCTTTTTTGTGAGCTGGCCGCAAAAGCACGGGATTGCCTCAGGCCCTATTCAGGTTCCGGGGGGCAGGCTGAGCCTGTGGTTAATTCTTCTTCCTGATGGGAAAAGAGAGTGACCTGTGCCTGTCCCAGCACCTAGATCTAGTCTCTCATTGGTTGCCCCTCTTCCCGTTCATCCTCAGGACAAATTGCAACCTGTAGGGAACAGGAGGTTAAAGGTGCTGATTCTCCAAGTAGGGAGATTTCTATTAAAGTAGCTGGAATGGCGAACCCGAACACAAGGAGATGAGAAATGAGGTGCGTTTTAGAAACCTTTCAAAATCACACGGTGTAGCATCTTCTGGGTTTCTCATGCATGTTTTCGATGTAGGAATATGCCCTTGAACTTGGAGATTTGGGACCCATGGGATGGGTACCAGGCAGTATTACTTTAAAGGGTCTGTGTTTGCTCACCCAACCTCACCCAACCTCTCAGCCCCAAGTGTGTCCACCCTTATGTCTCATCCAGCTGTGGGTCTAGTTATGGTCAATCCAGGTTGCATCACAGCCCCTGAACGAATTTTGTAAGAATTTCTCTCTCTTTCACTGTCTTTGTTTTACGGGTTTTTAAAAGTAATTTATTTTTATAATGGGGTTTAGCTGCTTTTCACGGCTGTGTTTATGCGGCTTTACACCCACTTGACTCACTTCCAGACAGATATCAATACATAGGTTTTATGATTCTTACTAGTCTGACATATTCTTGTGCGGTGAATAGGGGGTGTTGAGTCCAGTTCACTGAGCAAGGAGTTGGTCTTGTCTATTACATATTGGGTGTATGGAACGGTATCTGAGTGAATTTGAAACCCTTGTTTTATGCATCACCCCACCTCACCTTTCCCGTTAAGCAGCCATAGTGTGTTTTCTAAACGAGTGACTCTGTTCTGTTTTGTAATTCAGTTCAAGTGTAGCGGTTTTTACATTCCCTCTATAAGTGATAGCTTATGATAAGTGTCTTTTTCTGTGTGACTTATTTCACTTAGAATCGTCGTTCCTAAATCCACTCATCTTGCTTCTACTAGCCTTATGACATTGATTTCATGTCTGAGTGATATTCCATTGTACATAAGGACCACAACTTCTTTATCTATTTTTCTCTTTCCTGGGATATTTAAGGTGTCATGAAGTGGAGGTTCTTGTCAACAGAGCAGCCCTAAACTTTGGGGTGCCTGTGTCTTGCTGATTTTTAGTTTTCCCAATTTATACGCCCATGAGTGGACGTGCCCTATGCTCCCTAAGCTGTGTTTTTTCGATGTTTCAGGACACACCGTACACTTCTCCAGAGTGGCTGTTGGCAATTTACATCCCTCCCATCAGCGTAGCAAGGCTGCCATTTCTCCATGGCCTGTCCTGCATTTCTGGTTTTGAAAATTTTTGCAGCATGGCCCTTTTGACCGATGGGAAGCGAGAATTCTTGGTAGCGCTGATTTGCCTTTCCAGGTTGCTTGGTTGGCCAAAAAGGGCGTATGCGTTTTTTCCTGAATATATTCAGGAAACAACGCATATGACCTTTTTGGCCAAGGTCATCTTTGTCGACGTTTTGCCACCTTTCATGTGCTTTAAAGGCGATTCGAATCTACCTCCTGAAACCTGTATCCTGCAATTCTGCCTTGCTTTCAAATCCTCTTCGTTGCCTTCCCTCAATATATTTGTGGACGAGAGTTATCATGTATAACTCTGCGGGTTTGTGAATTGCAGTGTCCCTGAGCTCCATTTTTCAACTCGCTTTTTTGGGAGCTGGCCGCAAAAGCACGGGATTGCCTCAGGCCCTATTCTGGTTCCCGGCGGCAGGCTGAACCTGTGGTTAATTCTTCTTCCTGATGGGAAAATAGAGTGACCTGTGCCTGTCCCAGCACCTAGATCTAGTCTCTCATTGGTTGCCCCTCTTCCCGTTCATCCTCAGGACAAATTGCAACCTGTAGGGAACAGGAGCTTAAAGGTGCTGATTCTCCAAGTAGGGAGATTGCTAGTAAAGTAGCTGGAAAGGCGAACCCTAGCACAAGGAGATGAGAAATGGGGTGCGTTTTAGAAACCTTTCAAAATCACATGGTGTACCATCGTCTGGGTTTCTCATGCATGTTTTCGATGTAGCAAGATGCCCTTGAACCTGGAGATTTGGGACCCATGGGATGGGTACCACGCAGTATTACTTTAAAGGGTCTGAGTTTGCTCACCCAACCTCACCCAACCTCTCAGCTCCAAGAGTGTCCACCCTTATGTCTCATCCAGGTTTGGGTCGAGATATGGTCAATCCAGGTTGCACCACAGCCCCTGAACGAATTTTGTAAGAATTTCTCTCTCTTTCACTGTCTTTGTTTTACGGGTTTTTAAAAGTAATTTATTTTTATAATGGGGTTTAGCTGCTTTTCACGGCTGTGTTTATGCGGCTTTACACCCACTTGGCTCACTTCCAGAGAGATATCAATACATAGGTTTTACGATTCTTACTAGTCAGATATATTCTTGTGCGGTGAATAGGGGGTGTTGAGTCCACTTCACTGAGCAAGGAGTAGGCCTTGTCTATTACATATTGGGTGTATGGAACGGTATCTGAGCGAATTTGAAACCCTTGTTTTATGCATCACCCCACCTCACCTTTCCCGTTAAGCAGCCATAGTGTGTTTTCTAAACGTGTGACTCTGTTCTCTTTTGTAATTCAGTTCAAGGGTTGCGGTTTTTACATTCCCTCTATAAGTGATAGCTTACGATAAGTGTCTTTTTCTGTGTGATTTATTTCACTTAGAATCGTCATACCTAAATCCACTCATCTTGCTTCTACTAGCCTTATGACATTGATTTCATGTCTGAGTGATATTCTTTGTACATAAGGACCACAACTTCTTTATCCGTTTTTCTCTTTCCTGGGATATTTAAGGTGTCATGAAGTGGAGGTTCTTGTCAACATAGCAGCCCTAAATATTGGGGTGCCTGTGTCTTGCTGATTTTTAGTTTTCCCAATTTATACGCCCATGAGTGCACGTGCCCTATGCTCCCTAAGCTGTTTTTTCGATGTTTCAGGACACACCGTACACTTCTCCAGAGTGGCTGTTGGCAATTTACATCCCGCCCATCAGCGTAGCAAGGCTGCCATTTCTCCATGGCCTGTCCTGCATTTCTGGTTTTGACACTTTTTGCAGCATGGCC
Source organism: Eschrichtius robustus (assembly GCF_028021215.1). NCBI lineage: Eukaryota > Metazoa > Chordata > Mammalia > Artiodactyla > Eschrichtiidae > Eschrichtius > Eschrichtius robustus. The sequence goes on along the minus strand of NW_027175289.1, from coordinate 465,065 downwards.
CTTTTGACCGATGGGAAGCGAGACTTCTTTGTAGCGCTGATTTGCCTTTCCAGGTTGCTTGGTTGGCCAAAAAGGGCGTATGCGTTTTATCCTGAATATATTCAGGAAAAAACGCATACGCCCTTTTTGGCCAAGGGCATCACTGTCGACGTTTTGCCACTTTTCATGTGCTTTAAAGGCGATTCGAATCTACCTCCTGAAACATGTTTCCTGCAATTCTGCCTTGCTTTCAAATCCTCTTCGTTGCCTTCCCTCAATATATTTGTGGACGAGAGTTATCATTTATAACTCTGCGGGTTTGTGAATGGCAGTGCCCCTGAACTCCATTTTTCAACTGTCTTTTTTGGGTGCTGGCCGCAAAAGCACGGGATTGCCTCAGGCCCTATTCAGGTTCCGGTGGGCAGGCTGAGCCTGTGGTTAATTCTTCTTCCTGATGGGAAAATAGAGTGACCTGTGCCTGTCCCAGCACCTAGATCTAGTCTCTCAATGGTTGCCCCTCTTCCCGTTCATCCTCAGGACAAATTGCAACCTGTAGGGAACAGGAGGTTAAAGGTGCTGATTCTCCAAGTAGGGAGATTGCTAGTAAAGTAGCTGGAAAGGCGAACCCTAGCACAAGGAGATGAGAAATGGGGTGCGTTTTAGAAACCTTTCAAAATCACATGGTGTACCATCGTCTGGGTTTCTCATGCATGTTTTCGATGTAGCAAGATGCCCTTGAACCTGGAGATTTGGGACCCATGGGATGGGTACCACGCAGTATTACTTTAAAGGGTCTGAGTTTGCTCACCCAATCTCACCCAACCTCTCAGCCCCAAGAGTGTCCACCCTTATGTCTCATCCAGGTTTGGGTCGAGATATGGTCAATCCAGGTTGCATCACAGCCCCTGAACGAATTTTGTAAGAATTTCTCTCTCTTTCACTGTCTTTGTTTTACGGGTTTTTAAAAGTAATTTATTTTTATAATGGGGTTTAGCTGCTTTTCACGGCTGTGTTTATGCGGCTTTACACCCACTTGTCTCACTTCCAGAGAGATATCAATACATAGGTTTTACGATTCTTACTAGTCAGATATATTCTTGTGCGGTGAATAGGGGGTGTTGAGTCCACTTCACTGAGCAAGGAGTAGGCCTTGTCTATTACATATTGGGTGTATGGAACGGTATCTGAGCGAATTTGAAACCCTTGTTTTATGCATCACCCCACCTCACCTTTCCCGTTAAGCAGCCATAGTGTGTTTTCTAAACGTGTGACTCTGTTCTCTTTTGTAATTCAGTTCAAGGGTTGCGGTTTTTACATTCCCTCTATAAGTGATAGCTTACGATAAGTGTCTTTTTCTGTGTGATTTATTTCACTTAGAATCGTCATACCTAAATCCACTCATCTTGCTTCTACTAGCCTTATGACATTGATTTCATGTCTGAGTGATATTCGTTGTACATAAGGACCACAACTTCTTTATCCATTTTTCTCTTTCCTGGGATATTTAAGGTGTCATGAAGTGGAGGTTCTTGTCAACATAGCAGCCCTAAATATTGGGGTGCCTGTGTCTTGCTGATTTTTAGTTTTCCCAATTTATACGCCCATGAGTGCACGTGCCCTATGCTCCCTAAGCTGTTTTTTCGATGTTTCAGGACACACCGTACACTTCTCCAGAGTGGCTGTTGGCAATTTACATCCCGCCCATCAGCGTAGCAAGGCTGCCATTTCTCCATGGCCTGTCCTGCATTTCTGGTTTTGACACTTTTTGCAGCATGGCCCTTTTGACCGATGGGAAGCGAGACTTCTTTGTAGCGCTGATTTGCCTTTCCAGGTTGCTTGGTTGGCCAAAAAGGGCGTATGCGTTTTATCCTGAATATATTCAGGAAAAAACGCATACGCCCTTTTTGGCCAAGGGCATCACTATCGACGTTTTGCCACTTTTCATGTGCTTTAAAGGCGATTCGAATCTACCTCCTGAAACATGTTTCCTGCAATTCTGCCTTGCTTTCAAATCCTCTTCGTTGCCTTCCCTCAATATATTTGTGGACGAGAGTTATCATTTATAACTCTGCGGGTTTGTGAATGGCAGTGCCCCTGAACTCCATTTTTCAACTGTCTTTTTTGGGTGCTGGCCGCAAAAGCACGGGATTGCCTCAGGCCCTATTCAGGTTCCGGGGGGCAGGCTGAGCCTGTGGTTAATTCTTCTTCCTGATGGGAAAATAGAGTGACCTGTGCCTGTCCCAACACGTAGATCTAGTCTCTCATTGGTTGCTTCTCTTCCCGTTCATCCTCAGGACAAATTGCAACCTGTAGGGAACAGGAGGTTAAAGGTGCTGATTCTCCAAGTAGGGAGATTTCTAGTAAAGTAGCTGGAATGGCGAACCCGAACACAAGGAGATGAGAAATGAGGTGCGTTTTAGAAACCTTTCAAAATCACACGGTGTACCATCTTCTGGGTTTCTCATGCATGTTTTCGATGTAGGAATATGCCCTTGAACTTGGAGATTTGGGACCCATGGGATGGGTACCAGGCAGTATTACTTTAAAGGGTCTGTGTTTGCTCACCCAACCTCACCCAACCTCTCAGCCCCAAGTGTGTCCACCCTTATATCTCATCCAGCTGTGGGTCTAGATATGGTCAATCCAGGTTGCATCACAGCCCCTGAACGAATTTTGTAAGAATTTCTCTCTCTTTCACTGTCTTTGTTTTACGGGTTTTTAAAAGTAATTTATTTTTATAATGGGGTTTAGCTGCTTTTCACGGCTGTGTTTATGCGGCTTTACACCCACTTGACTCACTTCCAGAGAGATATCAATACATAGGTTTTATGATTCTTACTAGTCAGACATATTATTGTGCGGTGAATAGAGCGTGTTGAGTCCAGTTAACTGAGCAATGAGTTGGTCTTGTCTATTACATATTGGGTGTATGGAACGGTATCTGAGTGAATTTGAAACCCTTGTTTTATGCATCACCCCAACTCACCTTTCCCGTTAAGAAGCCATAGTGTGTTTTCTAAACGTGTGACTCTGTTCTGTTTTGTAATTCAGTTCAAGTGTAGCGGTTTTTACATTCCCTCTATAAGTGATAGCTTATGATAAGTGTCTTTTTCTGTGTGACTTATTTCACTTAGAATCTTCGTTCCTAAATCCACTCATCTTGCTTCTACTACCCTTATGACATTGATTTCATGTCTGAGTGATATTCCATTGTACATAAGGACCACAACTTCTTTATCTATTTTTCTCTTTCCTGGGATATTTAAGGTGTCATGAAGTGGAGGTTCTTGTCAACAGAGCAGCCCTAAACTTTGGGGTGCCTGTGTCTTGCTGATTTTTAGTTTTCCCAATTTATACGCCCATGAGTGGACGTGCCCTATGCTCCCTAAGCTGTGTTTTTTCGATGTTTCAGGACACACCGTACACTTCTCCAGAGTGGCTGTTGGCAATTTACATCCCTCCCGTCACCGTAGCAAGGCTGCCATTTCTCCATGGCCTGTCCTGCATTTCTGGTTTTGAAAATTTTTGCAGCATGGCCCTTTTGACCGATGGGAAGCGAGAATTCTTGGTAGCGCTGATTTGCCTTTCCAGGTTGCTTGGTTGGCCAAAAAGGGCGTATGCGTTGTTTCCTGAATATATTCAGGAAACAACGCATACGAACTTTTTGGCCAAGGTCATCTTTGTCGACGTTTTGCCACCTTTCATGTGCTTTAAAGGCGATTCGAATCTACCTCCTGAAACCTGTTTCCTGCAATTCTGCCTTGCTTTCAAATCCTCTTCGTTGCCTTCCCTCAATATATTTGTGGACGAGAGTTATCATGTATAACTCTGCGGGTTTGTGAATTGCAGTGTCCCTGAGCTCCATTTTTCAACTCGCTTTTTTGGGAGCTGGCCGCAAAAGCACGGGATTGCCTCAGGCCCTATTCTGGTTCCCGGCGGCAGGCTGAACCTGTGGTTAATTCTTCTTCCTGATGGGAAAATAGAGTGACCTGTGCCTGTCCCAGCACCTAGATCTAGTCTCTCATTGGTTGCCCCTCTTCCCGTTCATCCTCAGGACAAATTGCAACCTGTAGGGAACAGGAGCTTAAAGGTGCTGATTCTCCAAGTAGGGAGATTGCTAGTAAAGTAGCTGGAAAGGCGAACCCTAGCACAAGGAGATGAGAAATGGGGTGCGTTTTAGAAACCTTTCAAAATCACACGGTGTACCATCGTCTGGGTTTCTCATGCATGTTTTCGATGTAGCAAGATGCCCTTGAACCTGGAGATTTGGGACCCATGGGATGGGTACCACGCAGTATTACTTTAAAGGGTCTGAGTTTGCTCACCCAATCTCACCCAACCTCTCAGCCCCAAGAGTGTCCACCCTTATGTCTCATCCAGGTTTGGGTCGAGATATGGTCAATCCAGGTTGCATCACAGCCCCTGAACGAATTTTGTAAGAATTTCTCTCTCTTTCACTGTCTTTGTTTTACGGGTTTTTAAAAGTAATTTATTTTTATAATGGGGTTTAGCTGCTTTTCACGGCTGTGTTTATGCGGCTTTACACCCACTTGGCTCACTTCCAGAGAGATATCAATACATAGGTTTTACGATTCTTACTAGTCAGATATATTCTTGTGCGGTCAATAGGGGGTGTTGAGTCCACTTCACTGAGCAAGGAGTAGGCCTTGTCTATTACATATTGGGTGTATGGAACGGTATCTGAGCGAATTTGAAACCCTTGTTTTATGCATCACCCCACCTCACCTTTCCCGTTAAGCAGCCATAGTGTGTTTTCTAAACGTGTGACTCTGTTCTCTTTTGTAATTCAGTTCAAGGGTTGCGGTTTTTACATTCCCTCTATAAGTGATAGCTTACGATAAGTGTCTTTTCTGTGTGATTTATTTCACTTAGAATCGTCATACCTAAATCCACTCATCTTGCTTCTACTAGCCTTATGACATTGATTTCATGTCTGAGTGATATTCCTTTGTACATAAGGACCACAACTTCTTTATCCATTTTTCTCTTTCCTGGGATATTTAAGGTGTCATGAAGTGGAGGTTCTTGTCAACATAGCAGCCCTAAACATTGGGGTGCCTGTGTCTTGCTGATTTTTAGTTTTCCCAATTTATACGCCCATGAGTGCACGTGCCCTATGCTCCCTAAGCTGTTTTTTCGATGTTTCAGGACTCACCGTACACTTCTCCAGAGTGGCTGTTGGCAATTTACATCCCGCCCATCAGCGTAGCAAGGCTGCCATTTCTCCATGGCCTGTCCTGCATTTCTGGTTTTGACACTTTTTGCAGCATGGCCCTTTTGACCGATGGGAAGCGAGACTTCTTTGTAGCGCTGATTTGCCTTTCCAGGTTGCTTGGTTGGCCAAAAAGGGCGTATGCGTTTTATCCTGAATATATTCAGGAAAAAACGCATACGCCCTTATTTGGCCAAGGGCATCATTGTGGACGTTTTGCCCCTTTTCATGTGCTTTAAAGGCGATTCGAATCTACCTCCTGAAACATGTTTCCTGCAATTCTGCCTTGCTTTCAAATCCTCTTCGTTGCCTTCCCTCAATATATTTGTGGACGAGAGTTATCTTTTATAACTCTGCGGGTTTGTGAATTGCAGTGTCCCTGAGCTCCATTTTTCAACTGTCTTTTTTGGGAGCTGGCCGCAAAAGCACGGGATTGCCTCAGGCCCTATTCAGGTTCCGGGGGGCAGGCTGAGCCTGTGGTTAATTCTTCTTCCTGATGGGAAAATAGAGTGACCTGTGCCTGTCCCAACACCTAGATCTAGTCTCTCATTGGTTGCCCCTCTTCCTTTCATCCTCAGGACAAATTGCAACCTGTAGGGAACAGGAGGTTAAAGGTGCTGATTCTCCAAGTAGGGAGATTTCTAGTAAAGTAGCTGGAAAGACGAACCCCAGCACAAGGAGATGAGAAATGTGGTGCATTTTAGAAACCTTTCAAAATCACACGGTGTACCATCTTCTGGGTTTCTCATGCATGTTTTCGATGTAGGAAGATGCCCTTGAACCTGGAGATTTGGGACCCATGGGATGGGTACCACGCAGTATTACTTAAAAGGGTCTGCGTTTGCTCACCCAACCTCACCAAACCTCTCAGCCCCAAGAGTATCCACCCTTATGTCTCATCCAGCTGTGGGTCTAGATATGGTCAATCCAGGTTGCATCACAGCCCCTGAACGAATTTTGTAAGAATTTCTCTCTCTTTCACTGTCTTTGTTTTACGGGTTTTTAAAAGTAATTTATTTTTATAATGGGGTTTAGCTGCTTTTCACGGCTGTGTTTATGCGGCTTTACACCCACTTGACTCACTTCCAGACATGTATCAATACATAGGTTTTAAGATTCTTACTAGTCACGTATATTCTTGTGCGGTGAATAGGGGGTGTTGTGTCCAGTTCACTGAGCAAGGAGTAGGTCTTGTCTATTACATATTGGGTGTATGGAACGGTATCTGAGCGAATTTGAAACCCTTGTTTTATGCATCACCCCACCTCACCTTTCCCGTTAAGCAGCCACAGTGTGTTTTCTAAACGTGTGACTCTGTTCTGTTTTGTAATTCAGTTCAAGTGTAGCGGTTTTTACATTCCCTCTATAAGTGATACCTTATGATAAGTGTCTTTTTCTGTGTGACTTATTTCACTTGGAATCGTCGTACCTAAATCCACTCATCTTGCTTCTCCTAGCCTTATGACATTGATTTCATGTCTGAGTGATATTCCATTGTACATAAGGACCACAACTTCTTTATCCATTTTTCTCTTTCCTGGAATATTTAAGGTGTCATGAAGTGGAGGTTCTTGTCAACAGAGCAGCCCTAAACATTGGGGTGCCTGTGTCTTGCTGATTTTTAGTTTTCCCAATTTATACGCCCATGAGTGGACGTGCCGTATGCTCCCTAAGCTGTGTTTTTTCGATGTTTCAGGACACACCGTACACTTCTCCAGAGTGGCTGTTGGCAATTTACATCCCGCCCATCAGCGTAGCAAGGCTGCCATTTCTCCATGGCCTGTCCTGCATTTCTGGTTTTGAAAATTTTTGCAGCATGTCCCTTTTGACCGATGGGAAGCGAGAATTCTTGGTAGCGCTGATTTGCCTTTCCAGGTTGCTTGGTTGGCCAAAAAGGGCGTATGCGTTTTTTCCTGAATATATTCAGGAAACAATGCATACGCCCTTTTTGGCCAAGGTCATCATTGTCGACGTTTTGCCACCTTTCATGTGCTTTAAAGGCGATTCGAATCTACCTCCTGAAACCTGTTTCCTGCAATTCTGCCTTGCTTTCAAATCATCTTCGTTGCCTTCCCTCAATATATTTGTGGACGAGAGTTATCATTTATAACTCAGCAGGTTTGTGGATTGCAGTGCCCCTGAGCTCCATTTTTCAACTGTCTTTTTTGGGAGCTGGCCGCAAAATCACGGGATTGCCTCAGGCCCTATTCTGGTTCCCAGCGGCAGGCTGAACCTGTGTTTAATTCTTCTTCCTGATGGGAAAATAGAGTGACCTGTGCCTGTCCCAACACCTAGATCTAGTCTCTCATTGGTTGCCCGTCTTCCCGTTCATCCTCAGGACAAATTGCAACCTGTAGGGAACAGGAGCTTAAAGGTGCTGATTCTCCAAGTAGGGAGATTGCTAGTAAAGTAGCTGGAAAGGCGAACCCCAGCACAAGGAAAATGAGAAATGTGGTGCATTTTAGAAACCTTTCAAAATCACACGGTGTACCATCTTCTGGGTTTCTCATGCATGTTTTCGATGTAGGAAGATGCCCTTGAACCTGGAGATTTGGGACCCATGGGATGGGTACCACGCAGTATTACTTTAACGGGTCTGCGTTTGCTCACCCAACCTCACCAAACCTCTCAGCCCCAAGAGTATCCACCCTTATGTCTCATCCAGCTGTGGGTCTAGATATGGTCAATCCAGGTTGCATCACAGCCCCTGAACGAATTTTGTAAGAATTTGTCTCTCTTCCACTGTCTTTGTTTTACGGGTTTTTAAAAGTAATTTATTTTTATAATGGGGTTTAGCTGCTTTTCACGGCTGTGTTTATGCGGCTTTACACCCACTTGACTCACTTCCAGACACGTATCAATACATAGGTTTTAAGATTCTTACTAGTCACGTATATTCTTGTGCGGTGTATAGGGGGTGTTGTGTCCAGTTCACTGAGCAAGGAGTAGGTCTTGTCTATTACATATTGGGTGTATGGAATGGTATCTGAGCGAATTTGAAACCCATGTTTTATGCATCACCCCACCTCACCTTTCCCGTTAAGCAGCCATAGTGTGTTTTCTAAACGTGTGACTCTGTTCTGTTTTGTAATTCAGTTCAAGTGTAGCGGTTTTTACATTCCCTCTATTAGTGATACCTTATGATAAGTGTCTTTTTCTGTGTGACTTATTTCACTTGGAGTCGTCGTACCTAAATCCACTCATCTTGCTTCTCCTAGCCTTATGACATTGATTTCATGTCTGAGTGATATTCCATTGTACATAAGGACCACAAATTCTTTATCCATTTTTCTCTTTCCTGGGATATTTAAGGTGTCATGAAGTGGAGGTTCTTGTCAACAGAGCAGCCCTAAACTTTGGGGTGCCTGTGTCTTGCTGATTTTTCTTTTTCCCAATTTATACGCCCATGAGTGGACGTGCCCTATGCTCCCTAAGCTGTGTTTTTTCGATGTTTCAGGACACACCGTACACTTCTCCAGAGTGGCTGCTGGCAATTTACATCCCGCCCATCAGCGTAGCAAGGCTGCCATTTCTCCTTGGCCTGTTCTGCATTTCTGGTTTTGACACTTTTTGCAGCATGACCCTTTTGACCGATGGGAAGCGAGACTTCTTTGTAGCGCTGATTTGCCTTTCCAGGTTGCTTGGTTGGCCAAAAAGGGCGTATGCGTTTTTTCCTGAATATATTCAGGAAAAAACGCATACGCCCTTTTTGGCCAAGGGCATCATTGTCGACGTTTTGCTGCTTTTCATGTGCTTTAAAGCCGATTCGAATCTACCTCCTGAAACCTGTTTCCTGCAATTCTGCCTTGCTTTCAAATACTCTTCGTTGCCTTCCCTCAATATATTTGTGGACGAGAGTTACCATTTATAACTCTGCAGGTTTGTGAATTTCAGTGCCCATGTGCTCCATTTTTCAACTGGCTTTTTTGGGAGGTGGCCGCAGAAGCGCGGGTTTGCCTCAGGCACTATTCTGCTTCCCGGCTGCAGGCTGAGCCTGTGGTTAATTCTTCTTCCTGATGGGAAAATAGAGTGACCTGTGCCTGTCCCAACACCTACATCTAGTCTCTCATTGGTTGCCCCTCTTCCCGTTCATCCTCAGGACAAATTGCAACCTGTACAGAACAGGAGGTTAAAGGTGCTGATTCTCCAAGAAGGGAGATTGCTAGTAAAGTAGCTGGAATGGCGAAACTGAGCACAAGGAGATGAGAAATGAGCTGCGTTTTAGAAACCTTTCCCGATCACACTGTGTACCATCTTCTGGGATTCTCATGCATGTTTTCGATGCATGAAGATGCCCTTAAAACTGGAGATTTGGGACCCATGGGATGGGTACCACGCAGTATTAATTTAAAGGGTCTGTGTTTCCTCACCCAAACTCACCAAACCTTTCAGCCCCAAGAGTGTCCACCCTTAGATCTCATCCAACTGTGGGTCTAGATATGTTCAATCCAGGTTGCATCACAGCCCCTGAACGAATTGTGTAAGAATTTCTCTCTCTTTCACTGTCTTTGTTTTACCGGTTTTTACAAGTAATTTATTTTTATAATGGGGTTTAGCTGCTTTTCACGGCTGTGTTTATGCGGCTTACACCCACTTGACTCACTTCCAGAGAGATATCAGTACATAGGTTATAAGATTCTCACTAGTCAGATATATTCTTGTGCGGTGAATAGGGGGTGTTGAGTCCAGTTCACTGAGCAAGGAGTAGGTCTTGTCTATTACATATTGGTTGTATGGAATGGTATCTGAGCTAATTTGAAACCCATGTTTTATGCATCAACCCACCTCACCTTTCCCGTTAAGCAGCCATAGTGTGTTTTCTAAACGTGTGACTCTGTTCTGTTTTGTAATTCAGTTCAAGTGTAGCGGTTTTTACATTCCCTCTATAAGTGATACCTTATGATAAGTGTCTTTTTCTGTGTGATTTATTTCACTTGGAGTCGTCGTACCTAAATCCACTCATCTTGCTTCTCCTAGCCTTATGACATTGATTTCATGTCTGAGTGATATTCCATTGTACATAAGGACCACAACTTCTTTATCCATTTTTCTCTTTCCTGGGATATTTAAGGTGTCATGAAGTGGAGGTTCTTGTCAACAGAGCAGCCCTAAACTTTGGGGTGCCTGTGTCTTGCTGATTTTTCTTTTTCCCAATTTATACGCCCATGAGTGGACGTGCCCTATGCTCCCTAAGCTGTGTTTTTTCGATGTTTCAGGACACACCGTACACTTCTCCAGAGTGGCTGCTGGCAATTTACATCCCGCCCATCAGCGTAGCAAGGCTGCCATTTCTCCTTGGCTTGTTCTGCATTTCTGGTTTTGACACTTTTTGCAGCATGACCCTTTTGACCGATGGGAAGCGAGACTTCTTTGTAGCGCTGATTTGCCTTTCCAGGTTGCTTGGTTGGCCAAAGAGGGCGTATGCGTTTTTTCCTGAATATATTCAGGAAAAAACGCATACGCCCTCTTTGGCCAAGGGCATCATTGTCGACGTTTTGCCGCTTTTCATGTGCTTTAAAGCCGATTCGAATCTACCTCCTGAAACCTGTTTCCTGCAATTCTGCCTTGCTTTCAAATACTCTTCGTTGCCTTCCCTCAATATATTTGTGGACGAGAGTTACCATTTATAACTCTGCAGGTTTGTGAATTTCAGTGCCCATGTGCTCCATTTTTCAACTGGCTTTTTTGGGAGGTGGCCACAGAAGCGCGGGATTGCCTCAGGCACTATTCTGCTTCCCGGCGGCAGGCTGAGCCTGTGGTTAATTCTTCTTCCTGATGGGAAAATAGAGTGACCTGTGCCTATCCCAACACCTACATCTAGTCTCTCATTGGTTGCCCCTCTTCCCGTTCATCCTCAGGACAAATTGCAACCTGTACAGAACAGGAGGTTAAAGGTGCTGATTCTCCAAGAAGGGAGATTGCTAGTAAAGTAGCTGGAATGGCGAACCCGAGCACAAGGAGATGAGAAATGAGGTGCGTTTTAGAAACCTTTCCCGATCACACTGTGTACCATCTTCTGGGATTCTCATGCATGTTTTCGATGCATGAAGATGCCCTTAAAACTGGAGATTTGGGACCCATGGGATGGGTACCACGCAGTATTAATTTAAAGGGTCTGTGTTTCCTCACCCAAACTCACCAAACCTTTCAGCCCCAAGAGTGTCCACCCTTAGATCTCATCCAACTGTGGGTCTAGATATGTTCAATCCAGGTTGCATCACAGCCCCTGAACGAATTGTGTAAGAATTTCTCTCTCTTTCACTGTCTTTGTTTTACGGGTTTTTACAAGTAATTTATTTTTATAATGGGGTTTAGCTGCTTTTCACGGCTGTGTTTATGCGGCTTACACCCACTTGACTCACTTCCAGAGAGATATCAGTACATAGGTTATAAGATTCTCACTAGTCAGATATATTCTTGTGCGGTGAATAGGGGGTGTTGAGTCCAGTTCACTGAGCAAGGAGTAGGTCTTGTCTATTACATATTGGGTGTATGGAATGGTATCTGAGCTAATTTAAAACCCTTGTTTTATGCATCACCCCACCTCACCTTTCCCGTTAAGCAGTCATAGTGTGCTTTCTAAACGTGTGACTCTGTTCTGATTTGTAATTCAGTTCAAGTGTAGTGGTTTTTACATTCCCTCTATAAGTGATAGCTTACGATAAGTGTCTTTTTCTGTGTGACTTATTTCACTTAGAGTCGTCATACATAAATCCACTCATCATGCTGCTACTAGCCTTATGACATTGATTTCATGGCTGAGTGATATTCCATTGTACATAAGGACCACAACTTCTTTATCCATTTTTCTCCTTCCTGGGATATTTAAGGTGTCATGAAGTGGAGGTTCTTGTCAACAGAGCAGCCCTAAACTTTGGGGTGCCTGTGTCTTGCTGATTTTTAGTTTTCCCAATTTATACGTCCATGAGTGCACGTGCCCTATGCTCCCTAAGCTGTGTTTTTTCGATGTTTCAGGACACACCTTACACTTCTCCAGCGTGGCTGTTGGCAATTTACATCCCGCCCATCAGCGTAGCAAGGCTGCCATTTCTCCATGGCCTGTCCTGCATTTCTGGTTTTTACACTTTTTGCAGCATGTCCCTTTTGACCGATGGGAAGCGAGACTTCATTGTAGCGCTGATTTGCCTTTCCAGCTTGCTTGGTTGGCCAAAGAGGGCGTATGCGTTTTTTCCTGAATATATTCAGGAAAAAACGCATACGCCCTCTTTGGCCAAGGGCATCATTGTCGATGTTTTGCCGCTTTTCATGTGCTTTAAAGCCGATTCGAATCTACCTCCTGAAACCTGAATCCTGCAATTCTGCCTTGCTTTCAAATACTCTTCGTTGCCTTCCCTCAATATATTTGTGGACGAGAGTTATCATTTATAACTCTGCAGGTTTGTGAATTTCAGTGCCCATGTGCTCCATTTTTCAACTGGCTTTTTTGGGAGGTGGCCGCAGATGCGCGGGATTGCCTCAGGCACTATTCTGCTTCCCGGCGGCAGGCTGAGCCTGTGGTTAATTCTTCTTCCTGATGGGAAAATAGAGTGACCTGTGCCTGTCCCAACACCTACATCTAGTCTCTCATTGGTTGCCCCTCTTCCCGTTCATCCTCAGGACAAATTGCAACCTGTACAGAACAGGAGGTTAAAGGTGCTGATTCTCCAAGAAGGGAGATTGATAGTAAAGTAGCTGGAATGGCGAAACCGAGCACAAGGAGATGAGAAATGAGCTGCGTTTTAGAAAACTTTCCCGATCACACGGTGTACCATCTTCTGGGATTCTCATGCATGTTTTCGATGCATGAAGATGCCCTTAAAACTGGAGATTTGGGACCCATGGGATGGGTACCACGCAGTATTAATTTAAACGGTCTCTTTTTCCTCACCCAAACTCACCAAACCTTTCAGCCCCAAGAGTGTCCACCCTTAGATCTCATCCAACTGTGGGTCTTGATATGTTCAATCCAGGTTGCATCACAGCCCCTGAACGAATTGTGTAAGAATTTCTCTCTCTTTCACTGTCTTTGTTTTACGGGTTTTTACAAGTAATTTATTTGTATAATGGGGTTTAGCTGCTTTTCACGGCTGTGTTTATGCGGCTTTACACCCACTTGACTCACTTCCAGACAGATATCAATACATAGGTTTTAAGATTCTCACTAGTCAGATATATTCTTGTGCGGTGAATAGGGGGTGTTGAGTCCAGTTCACTGAGCAAGGAGTAGGTCTTGTCTATTACATATTGGGTGTATGGAATGTTATCTGAGCTAATTTAAAACCCTTGTTTTATGCATCACCCCACCTCACCTTTCCCGTTAAGCAGTCATAGTGTGTTTTCTAAACGTGTGACTCTGTTCTGATTTGTAATTCAGTTCAAGTGTAGCGGTTTTTACATTCCCTCTATAAGTGATAGCTTACGATAAGTGTCTTTTTCTGTGTGACTTATTTCACTTAGAGTCGTCGTACCTAAATCCACTCATCATGCTGCTACTAGCCTTATGACATTGATTTCATGTCTGAGTGATATTCCATTGTACATAAGGACCACAACTTCTTTATCCATTTTTCTCTTTCCTGGGATATTTAAGGTGTCATGAAGTGGAGGTTCTTGTCAACAGAGCAGCCCTAAACTTTGGGGTGCCTGAGTCTTGCTGATTTTTAGTTTTCCCAATTTATACGCCCATGAGTAGAAGTGCCCTATGCTCCCTAAGCTGTGTTTTTTCGATGTTTCAGGACACACCGTACACTTCTCCAGAGTGGCTGTTGGCAATTTACATCCTGCCCATCAGCGTAGCAAGGCTCCCATTTCTCCATGGCCTGTCCTGAATTTGTGGTTTTGACACTTTTTTCAGCATGGCCCTTTTGACCGATGGGAAGCGAGACTTCTTTGTAGCACTGATTTGCCTTTCCAGGTTGCTTGGTTGGCCAAAAAGGGCGTATGTGTTTTTTCCTGAATATATTCAGGAAAAAAAGCATACGCCCTTTTTGGCCAAGGGCATCATTGTGGACGTTTTGCCCCTTTTCTTGAGCTTTAAAGGCGATTCGATTGTACCTCCTGAAATCTGTTTCCTGCAATTCTGCCTTGCTTTCAAATCCTCTTCGTTGCCTTCCCTCAATATGTTTGTGGACGAGAGTTATCATTTATTACTCTGCGGGTTTGTGAATTGCAGTGTCCCTGAACTCCATTTTTCAACTCGCTTTTTTGGGAGCTGGCCACAAAAGCGCGGGATTGCCTCAGGCCCTATTCTGGTTCCTGGCGGCAGGCTGAGCCTGTGGTTAATTCTTCTTCCTGATGGGAAAATAGAGTGACCTGTGCCTGTCCCAACACCTAGATCTAGTCTCTCATTGTTTGCCCCTCTTCCCGTTCATCCTCAGGACAAATTGCAACCTGTAGAGAACAGGAGCTTAAAGGTGCTGATTCTCCAAATAGGGAGATTGCTAGTAAAGTAGCTGGAAAGGCGAACCCTAGCACAAGGAGATGAGAAATGGGGTGCGTTTTAGAAACCTTTCAAAATCACACGGTGTACCATCTTCTGGGTTTCTCATGCTTGTTTTCGATGTAGGAAGATGCCCTTGAAACTGGAGATTTGGGACCCATGGGATGGGTACCACGCAGTATTACTTTAAAGGGTCTGAGTTTGCTCACCCAACCTCACCCAACCTCTCAGCCCCAAGAGTGTCCACCCTTATGTCTCATCCAGGTGTGGGTCTAGATATGGTCAATCCAGGTTGCATCACAGCCCCTGAACGAATTTTGTAAGAATTTCTCTCTCTTTCACTGTCTTTGTTTTACGGGTTTTTAAAAGTAATTTATTTTTATAATGGGGTTTAGCTGCTTTTCACGGCTGTGTTTATGCGGCTTTACACCCACTTGGCTCACTTTCAGAGATATATCAATACATAGGTTTTACGATTCCTACTAGTCACATATATTCTTGTGCGGTGAATAGGGGGTGTTGAGTCCAGTTCACTGAGCAAGGAGTAGGCCTTCTCTATTACATATTGGGTGTATGGAACGGTATCTGAGCGAATTTGAAACCGTTGTTTTATGCATCACCCCACGTCACCTTTCCCGTTAAGGAGCCATAGTGTGTTTTAAATATGTGACTCTGTTCTGATTTGTAATTCAATTCAAGTGTAGCGGTTTTTACATTCCCTCTATAAGTGATAGCTTTTGATAAGTGTCTTTTTCTCTGTGACTTATTTCCCTTAGAATCGTCGTACCTAAGTCCACCCATCTTGCGTCTACTGGCCTTATGACATTGATTTCATGGCAGAGTGATATTCCATTGTACATAAGAACCACAACTTCTTTATCCATTTTTCTCTTTCCTGGGATATTTAAGGTGTCATGAAGTGGAGGTTCTTGTCAACAGAGCAGCCCTAAACTTTGGGGTGCCTGTGTCTTGCTGATTTTTAGTTTTCCCAATTTATACGCCCATGAGTGGAAGTGTCCTATGCACCCTAAGCTGTGTTTTTTCGATGTTTCAGGACACACCGTACACTTCTCCAGAGTGGCTGTTGGCAATTTACATCCCGCCCATCAGCGTAGCAAGGCTTCCATTTCTCCATGGCCTGTCCTGCATTTGTGGTTTTGACACTTTTTTCAGCATGGCCCTTTTGACCGATGGGAAGCGAGACTTCTTTGTAGCGCTGATTTGCCTTTCCAGGTTGCTTGGTTGGCCAAAAAGTGCGTATGCGTTTTTTCCTAAATATATTCAGGAAGAAACGCATACGCCCTTTTTGGCAAAGGGCATCATTGTCGACGTTTTGCCCCTTTTCTTGAGCTTTAAAGGCGATTCGAATCTACCTCCTGAAATCTGTTTCCTGCAATACTGCCTTGCTTTCAAATCCTCTTCGTTGCCTTCCCTCAATATATCTGTGGATGAGAGTTATCATTTATAACTTTGCGGGTTTGTGAATTGCAGTGGCCCTGAGCTCCATTTTTCAACTCGCTTTTTTGGGAGCTGGCCGCAAAAGCGCGGGATTGCCTCAGGCCCTATTCTGGTTCCGGGCGGCAGGCTGAGCCTGTGGTTAATTATTCTTCCTGATGGGAAAATAGAGTGACCTGTGCCTGTCCCAACACCTAGATCTAGTCTCTCATTGGTTGCTCCTCTTCCCGTTCATCCTCAGGACAAATTGCAACCTGTACAGAACAGGAGGTTAAAGGTGCTGTTTCTCCAAGAATGGTGATTGCTAGTAAAGTAGCTGGAATGGTGAACCCGAGCACATGGAGGTGAGAAATGAGGTGCGTTTTAGAAACCATTCCCGATCACACGGTGTACCATCTTCTGGGTTTCTCATGCATGTTTTCGATGTAGGAAGATGCCCTTGAACCTGGAGATTTGGGACCCATGGGATTGGTACCACGCAGTATTACTTTAAAGGGTCTGCGTTTGCTCACCCAACCTCACCAAACCTGTCAGCCCCAAGAGTGTCCACCCTTAGGTCTCATCCACCTGTTGGTCTAGAATTGGTCAATCCAGTTTGCATCACAGCCTATGAACGAATTGTGTAAGAACTTCTCTCTCTTTCACTGTCTTTGTTTTACGGGTTTTTACAAGTAATTTATT
This sequence comes from Eschrichtius robustus, assembly GCF_028021215.1. NCBI lineage: Eukaryota > Metazoa > Chordata > Mammalia > Artiodactyla > Eschrichtiidae > Eschrichtius > Eschrichtius robustus. Next base: position 448,278 of record NW_027175289.1, on the reverse strand, counting down.
TTTATAATGGGGTTTAGCTGCTTTTCACGGCTGTGTTTATGCGGCTTTACACCCACTTGACACACTTCCAGAGAAATATGAATACATAGGTTTTAAGATTCTTACTAGTCAGATATATACTTGTGCGGTGAATAGGGGGTGTTGAGTCCAGTTCACTGAGCAAGGAGTAGGTCTTGCTATTACATATTGTGTGTATGGAACGGTATCTGTGCTAATTTGAAACCCTTGTTTTATGCATCACCCCACCTCACCTTTCCCATTAAGCAGCCATAGTGTGTTTTCTAAACCTGTGACTCTGTTCTCTTTTGTAATTCAGTTCAAGTGTAGCGGTTTTTACATTCCCTCTATAAGTGATAGCTTACGATAAGTGTCTTTTTCTGTGTGACTTATTTCACTTAGAGTCGTCGTACCTAAATCCACTCATCATGCTGCTACGTGCCTTATGACATTGATTTCATGTCTGAGTGATATTCCATTGTACATAAGGACCACAACTTCTTTATCCATTTTTCTCTTTCCTGGGATATTTAAGGTGTCATGAAGTGGAGGTTCTTGTCAACAGAGCAGCCCTAAACTTTGGGGTGCCTGTGTCTTGCTGATTTTTAGTTTTCCCAATTTATACGCCCATGAGTGGAAGTGCCCTATGCTCCCTAAGCTGTGTTTTTTCGATGTTTCTGGACACACCGTACACTTCTCCAGAGTGGTTGTTGGCAATTTACATACCGCCCATCAGCGTGGCAAGGCTCCCATTTCTCCTTGGCCTGTCCTGCATTTGTGGTTTTTACACTTTTTTCAGCAGGGCCCTTTTGACGGATTGGAAGCGAGACTTCTTTGTAGCGCTGATTTGCCTTTCCAGGTTGCTTGGTTGGCCAAAAAGGGCGTATGCGTTTTTTCCTGAATATATTCAGGAAAAAAAGCATACGCCCTTTTTGGCCAAGGGCATCATTGTCCACGTTTTGCCGCTTTTCATGTGCTTTAAAGGCGATTCGAATCTACCTCCTGAAACCTGTTTCCTGAAATTCTGCCTTGCTTTCAAATCCTCTTCGTTGCCTTCCCTCAATATATTTGTGGACGAGAGTTATCATTTATAACTCTGCAGGGTTGTGAATTGCAGTGCCCATGTGCTCCATTTTTCAACTGCCTTTTTTGGGAGCTGGCCGCAGAAGCGCGGGCTTGCCTCAGGCCGTATTCTGGTTCCGGGTGGCAGGCTGAGCCTGTGGTTATTTCTTCTTCCTGATGAGAAAATAGAGTGACCTGTGCCTGTCCCAACACCTAGATCTAGTCTCTCTTTGGCTGCCCCTCTTCCCGTTCATCCTCAGGACAAATTGCAACCTGTACGGAACAGGAGGTTAAAGGTGCTGATTCTCCAAGTAGGGAGATTGCTAGTGAAGTAGCTGGAATGGCGAACCCGAGCACAAGGAGATGAGAAATGAGGTGCGTTTTAGAAACCTTTCCCGATCACATGGTGTACCATCTTCTGGGTTTCTCATGCATGTTTTCAATGCAGGAAGATGCCCTTAAAACTGGAGATTTGGGACCCATGGGATAGGTACCACGCAGTATTACCTTAAAGGGTCTGCGTTTGCTCAACCAACCTCACCAAACCTGTCAGCCCCAAGAGTGTCCACCCTTAGGTCTCATCCAACTGTGGGTCTGGATATTTTCAATCCAGGTTGCATCACAGCCCCTGAACTAATTGTGTAAGAATTTCTCTCTCTTTCACTGTCTTTGTTTTACGGGTTTCTACAAGTAATTTATTTTTATAATGGGGTTTAGCTGCTTTTCACGGCTGTGTTTATGCGGATTTACACCCACTTGACTCACTTCCAGAGAGATATCAATACATAGGTTTTATGATTCTCACTAGTCTGATATATTCTTGTGCGGTGAATACAGGGTGTTGAGTCCAGTTCACTGAGCAAGGAGTAGGTCTTGTCTATTACATACTGGGTGTATGGTACGGTATCAGAGCTAATTTGAAACCATTGTTTTATGCATCACCCCACCTCACCTTTCCCGTTAAGCAGCCATAGTGTGTTTTCAAAATGGGTGACTCTGTTCTGATTTGTAATTCAGTTCAAGTGTAGCGGTTTTTACATTCCCTCTATAAGTGATAGCTGTTGATATGTGTCTTTTTCTGTGTGACTTATTTCACTTAGAGTCGTCGTACCTAAATCCAATCATCATGCTGCTACTAGCCTTATGACATTGATTTCATGGCTGAGTGATATTCCATTGTACATAAGGACCACAAATTCTTTATCCATTTTTCTCTTTCCTGGGATATTTAAGGTGTCATGAAGTGGAGGTTCTTGTCAACTGAGCAGCCCTAAACTTTGGGTTGCCTGTGTCTTGCTGATTTTTAGTTTTCCCAATTTATACGCCCATGAGTGGAAGTGCCCTATGCTCCCTAAGCTTTGTTTTTTCGATGTTTCAGGACACACCGTACACTTCTCCAGAGTGGCTGTTGGCAATTTACATCCCGCCCATCAGCGTAGCAAGGCTCCTATTTCTCCATGGCCTGTCCTGCATTTGTGGTTTTGACACTTTTTTCAGCATGGCCCTTTGGACCGATGGGAAGCGAGACTTCTTTGTAGCGCTGATTTGCCTTTCCAGGTTGCTTGGTTGGCCAAAAAGGGCGTATGCGTTTTTTCCAGAATATATTCAGGAAAAAACGCAAAGGCCCTTTTTGGCCAAGGGCATCATTGTCCACGTGTTGCCGCTTTTCATGTGCTTTAAAGGCGATTCGAATCTACCTCCTGAAACCTGTTTCCTGCAACTCTGCCTTGCTTTCAAATCCTCTTCGTTGCCTTCCCTCAATATATTTGTGGACGAGAGTTATCATTTATAACTCTGCAGGTTTGTGAATTGCAGTGCCCATGTGCTCCATTTTTCAACTGGCTTTTTTGGGAGCTGGCCGCAGAAGCGCGGGATTGCCTCAGGCCGTATTCTGGTTCCGGGCGGGAGGCTGAGCCTGTGGTTAATTCTTCTTCCTGATGGGAAAATAGAGTGACCTGTGCCTGTCCCAACACCTAGATCTAATCTCTCATTGGTTGCCCCTCTTCCCATTCATCCTTAGGACAAATTGCAACCTGTATGCAACAGGAGGTTAAAGGTGCTGATTCTCCAAGTAGGGAGATTTCTAGTAAAGTAGCTGGAATGGCGAACCCGAGCACAAGGAGATGACAAATGAGGTGCGTTTTAGAAACTTTCCCAATCACACGGTGTACCATCTTCTGGGTTTCTCATGCATGTTTTCGATGTAGGAAGATGCCCTTGAACCTGGAGATTGCGGACAAATGGGATGGGTACCGCGCAGTATTACTTTAAAGGGTCTGCGTTTGCTCACCCAACCACACCAAACCTCTCAGCCCCAAGAGTGTCCACCCTTATGTCTCATCCAGCTTTGGGTCTAGATATGGTCAATCCAGGTTGCGTCAAAGCCCCTGAATGAATTTTGTAAGAATTTCTCTCGCTTTCACTGTCTTTGTTTCATGGGTCTTTAAAACTAATTATTTTTTATAATGGGGTTTAGCTGCTTTTCACGTCTGTGTTTATGCGGCTTTACACCCACTTGACTCACTTCCAGAGAGATATCAGTACATAAGTTTTAAGATTCTCACTAGTCAGATATATTCTTGTGTGGTGAATAGGGGGTGTTGAGTTCAGTTCACTGAGCAAGGAGTAGGTCTTGTCTATTACACATTGGGTGTATGGAACGGTATCTGAGCTAATTTGAAACCCTTGTTTTATGCATCACCCCACGTCACCTTTCCCGTTAAGCAGCCATAGTGTGTTTTCTAAATGTGTGACTCTGTTGTGATTTGTAATTCAGTTCAATTGTAGCGGTTTTTACATTCCCTTTATAAGTGATAGCTTTTGATAAGTGTCTTTTTCTGTGTGACTTATTTCACTTAGAGTCGTCGTACCTAAATCCACTCATCATGCTGCTACTAGCCTTATGACATTGATTTCATGGCTGAGTGATATTCCATTGTACATAAGGACCACAATTTCTTTATCCATTTTTCTCCTTCCTGGGATATTTAAGGTTTCGTGAAGTGAAGGTTCTTGTCAACAGAGCAGCCCTAAACTTTGGGGTGCCTGAGTCTTGCTGATTTTTAGTTTTCCTAATTTATACGCCCATGAGTGGAAGTGCCCTATGCTCCATAAACTTTGTTTTTTCGATGTTTCAGGACACACCGTACACTTCTCCAGAGTGGCTGTTGGCAATTTACATCCCGCCCATCAGCTTGGCAAGGCTCCCATTTCTCCATTGCTTGTCCTGCATTTGTGGTTTTGACACTTTTTTCAGCATGGCCCTTTTGACCCATGGGAAGCGAGACTACTTTGTAGCGCTGATTTGCCTTTCCAGGTTGCTTGGTTGGCCAAAAAGGGCGTATGCGTTTTTTCCTGAATATATTCAGGAAAAAACGCATACGCCCTTTTTGGCCAAGTGCATCATTTTCTACGTTTTGCCGCTTTTCATGTGCTTGAAAGGCGATTCGAATCTACCTCCTGTAATCTGTGTTTTGCAGTTCTGCCTTGCTTTCAAATCCTCTTCGTTGCCTTCCCTCAATGTATTTGTGGACGAGAGTTATCATTTATAACTCAGCGGGTTTGTGATTTGCAGTGCCCATGTGCTCCATTTTTCAACTGGCTTTTTTCGGAGCTGGCCGCAGAAGCGCGGAATTGCCTCAGACACTATTCTGGATCTCAGCGGCAGGCTGAGCCTGTGCTTAATTCTTCTTCCTGATGGGAAAATAGAGTGACCTGTGCCTCTCCCAACACCTACATCTAGTCTCTCATTTGTTGCCCCTCTTCCCGTTCATCCTCAGGACAAATTGCAACCTGTACAGAACAGGAGGTTAAAGGTGTTGATTCTCCAAGTAGGGAGATTGCTAGTAAAGTAGCGGGAATGGCGAACCCGAGCACAAGGAGATGAGAAATGAGGTGCGTTATAGAAACCTTTCCCGATCACACGGTGTACCATCTTCTGGGTTTCTCATGCTTGTTTTCGATGTAGGAAGATGCCCTTGAAACTGGAGATTTGGGACCCATGGGATGGGTACCACGCAGTATTACCTTAAAGGGTCTGTGTTTGCTCACCCAACCTCACCAAACCTGTCAGCCCCAAGAGTGTCCACCCTTATGTGTCATCCAACTGTGGGTCTAGATATTTTCAATCCAGGTTGCATCACAGCCCCTGAACTAATTGTGTAAGAATTTCTCTCTCTTTCACTGTCTTTGTTTTACGGGTTTCTACAAGTAATTTATTTTTATAATGGGGTTTAGCTGCTTTTCACGGTTGTGTTTATGCGGCTTTACACCCACTTGACACACTTCCAGAGAGATATCAATACATAGGTTTTCAGATTCTCACTAGTCAGATATATACTTGTGCGGTGAATAGGGGGTGTTGAGTCCAGTTCACTGAGCAAGGAGTAGGTCTTTTCTATTACATATTGGGTGTATGGAACGGTATCTGAGCTAATTTGAAACCCTTGTTTTATGCATCACCCCACGTCACCTTTCCCGTTAAGGAGCCATAGTGTGTTTTAAATATGTGACTCTGTTCTGATTTGTAATTCAATTCAAGTGTAGCGGTTTTTACATTCCCTCTATAAGTGATAGCTTTTGATAAGTGTCTTTTTCTGTGTGACTTATTTCCCTTAGAATCGTCGTACCTAAGTCCACCCATCTTGCGTCTACTGGCCTTATGACATTGATTTCATGGCAGAGTGATATTCCATTGTACATAAGAACCACAACTTCTTTATCCATTTTTCTCTTTCCTGGGATATTTAAGGTGTCATGAAGTGGAGGTTCTTGTCAACAGAGCAGCCCTAAACTTTGGGGTGCCTGTGTCTTGCTGATTTTTAGTTTTCCCAATTTATACGCCCATGAGTGGACGTGCCCTATGCTCCCTAAGCTGTGTTTTTTCGATGTTTCAGGACACACCGTACACTTCTCCAGAGTGGCTGTTGGCAATTTACATCCCGCCCATCAGCGTAGCAAGGCTTCCATTTCTCCATGGCCTGTCCTGCATTTGTGGTTTTGACACTTTTTTCAGCATGGCCCTTTTGACCGATGGGAAGCGAGACTTCTTTGTAGCGCTGATTTGCCTTTCCAGGTTGCTTGGTTGGCCAAAAAGTGCGTATGCGTTTTTTCCTAAATATATTCAGGAAAAAACGCATACACCCTTTTTGGCAAAGGGCATCATTGTCGACGTTTTGCCCCTTTTCTTGAGCTTTAAAGGCGATTCGAATCTACCTCCTGAAATCTGTTTCCTGCAATACTGCCTTGCTTTCAAATCCTCTTTGTTGCTTTCCCTCAATATATTTGTTGACGAGAGTTATCATTTATAACACTGCAGGTTTGTGAATTGCTGTGCCCCTGAGCTCCATTTTTCAACTCGCTTTTTTGGTAGCTGGCCGCAAAAGCGCAGGATTGCCTCAGGCCCTATTCTGGTTCCGGGCGGCAGGCTGAGCCTGTGGTTAATTCTTCTTCCTGATGGGAAAATAGAGTGACCTGTGCCTGTCCCAACACCTAGATCTAGTCTCTCATTGGTTGCTCCTCTTCCCGTTCATCCTCAGGACAAATTGCAACCTGTACAGAACAGGAGGTTAAAGGTGCTGATTCTCCAAGAAGGGTGATTGCTAGTAAAGTAGCTGGAATGGCGAACCCGAGCACAAGGAGGTGAGAAATGAGGTGCGTTTTAGAAACCTTTCCCGATCACACGGTGTACCATCATCTGGGTTTCTCATGCATGTTTTCGATGCAGGAAGATGCCCTTGAACCTGGAGATTTGGGACCCATGGGATTGGTACCACGCAGTATTACTTTAAAGGGTCTGCATTTGCTCACCCAACCTCACCAAACCTGTCAGCCCCAAGAGTGTCCACCCTTAGGTCTCATGCACCTGTTGGTCCAGAATTGGTCAATCCAGTTTGCATCACAGCCTATGAACGAATTGTGTAAGAACTTCTCTCTCTTTCACTGTCTTTGTTTTAAGGGTTTTTACAAGTAATTTATTTTTATAATGGGGTTTAGTTGCTTTTCACGGCTGTGTTTATGCGGCTTTACACCCACTTGACACACTTCCAGAGAAATATGAATACATAGGTTTTAAGATTCTTACTAGTCAGATATATACTTGTGCGGTGAATAGGGGGTGTTGAGTCCAGTTCACTGAGCAAGGAGTAGTCTTGTCTATTACATATTGTGTGTATGGAACGGTATCTGTGCTAATTTGAAACCCTTGTTTTATGCATCACCCCACCTCACCTTTCCCGTTAAGCAGCCATAGTGTGTTTTCTAAACGTGTGACTCTGTTCTGTTTTGTAATTCAGTTCAAGTGTAGCGGTTTTTACATTCCCTCTATAAGTAATAGCTTATGATAAGTGTCTTTTTCTGTGTGACTTATTTCACTTAGAATCGTCATACCTAAATCCACTCATCATGCTGCTACTAGCCTTATGACATTGATTTCATGTCTGAGTGATATTCCATTGTACATAAGGACCACAACTTCTTTATCCATTTTTCTCTTTCCTGGGATATTTAAGGTGTCATGAAGTGGTGGTTTTTGTCAACTGAGCAGCCCTAAACTTTGGGGTGCCTGTGTCTTGCTGATTTTTAGTTTTCCCAATTTATACGCCCATGAGTGGAAGTGCCCTATGCTCCCTAAGCTGTGTTTTTTCGATGTTTCAGGACACACCGTACACTTCTCCAGAGTGGCTGTTGGCAATTTACATACCGCCCATCAGCGTGGCAAGGCTCCCATTTCTCCTTGGCCTGTCCTGCATTTGTGGTTTTGACACTTTTTTCAGCATTGCCCTTTTGACGGATCGGAAGCGAGACTTCTTTGTAGCGCTGATTTGCCTTTCCAGGTTGCTTGGTTGGCCAAAATGGCGTATGCGTTTTTTCCTGAATATATTCAGGAAAAAACGCATACGCACTTTTTGGCCAAGGGCATCATTGTCGATGTTTTGCCGATTTTCATGTGCTTTAAAGGCGATTCGAATCTACCTCCTGAAATGTGTTTCCTGCAGTTCTGCCTTGCTTTCAAATCCTCTTCGTTGCCTTCCCTCAATATATTTGTGGACGAGAGTTATCATTTATAACTCTGCAGGTTTGTGAATTGCAGTGCCCATATGCTCCATTTTTCAACTGGCTTTTTTGGGAGCTGGCCGCAGAAGTGCGGGATTGCCTCAGGCCCTATTCTGGTTCCGGGCGGCAGGCTGAGCCTGTGGTTATTTCTTCTTCCTGATGGGAAAATAGAGTGACCTGTGCCTGTCCCAACACCTAGATCTAGTCTCTCACTGGTTGCCCCTCTTCCCGTTCATCCTCAGGACAAATTGCAACCTGTATGGAACAGGAGCTTAAAGGTGCTGTTTCTCCATGTAGGGAGATTACTAGTTAAGAAGCTGGAATGGCGAACCCGAGCACAAGGAGATGAGAAATGAGGTGCGTTTCAGAACCCTTTCCCGATCAGACGGTGTACCATGATCTGGGTTACTCATACATGTTTTTGATGTAGGAAGATGCCCTTGAACCTGGAGATTTGGGACCCATGGGATGGGTACCACGCAGTATTACCTTAAAGGGTCAGCGTTTGCTCACCCAACCTCACCAAACCTCTCAGCCCCAAGAGTGTCCACCCTTATGTCTCATCCAGCTGTGGGTCTAGATACGGTCAATCCAGGTTGCATCACAGCCCCTGAACGAATTTTGTAAGAATTACTCTCTCTTACACTGTCTTTGTTTTACGGGTTTTTAAAAGTGATTTATTTTTAAAATGGGTTTTAGCTGCTTTTCACGGCTGTGTTTATGCCGCTTTACACTCACTTGACTCTCTTCCAGAGAGAGATCAATACATAGGTTTTCAGATTCTTACTACTCAGATATATTCTTGTGCGCTGAATAGGGGGTGTTGAGTCTAGTTCACTGAGCAAGGAGTAGATCTTGTCTACTACATATTGGGTTTATGGAACGGTATCTGAGCTAATTTGAAACCCTTGTTTTATGCATCACCCCACCTCACCTTTCCCGTTAAGCAGCCATAGTGTGTTTTTAAAATTGGTGACTCTGTTCTGTTTTGTAATTCAGTTTAAGGGTAACGGTTTTTACATTCCCTCTATAAGTGATATCTTATGATAAGTGTCTTTTTCTGTGTGACTTATTTCACTTAGAATCGTCGTACCTAAATCCACTCATCATGCTGCTACTAGCCTTATGATATTGATTTCATGGCTGAGTGATATTCCATTGTACATAAGTACCACAACTTCTTTACCATTTTTCTCATCCCTGGGATATTTAAGATGTACACAAGTGGAGGTTCTTGTAACCAGAGCAGCCCTAAACTTTGGGGTGCCTGTGTCTTGTTGATTTTAATTTTTCCAATTTATACGCCCATGAATGGATGTGCCCCTTTCTCTCTAGCTGTGTTTTTTAGATGTTTTAGGAAACACCGAACCGTTCTCCAGCGTCGCCATTGGCAATTTACATCCCGACCATCAGTGTAACAATGCTCCCTTTCCTCCCTGGCCTCTCCTGTATTTTTTTTACACTTTTTTACGAAGGCCCTTTTGACCGATGGGAAGTGAGACTTCTTTGTAGTGCTGCATTGCATTTCCGGCTTGCTTGGTTGGCCAAAAAGAGCCTATGCGTTTTTTTTCTGAATTTATTCAGAAAAAAACACATATGCTCTTTTTGGCCATGTGCATCGTTGTCGACTTTTGGCCGCTTTTCATGTGCTTTAGGGGCTATTCGAATCTAACTCCTGAAATCTGTTTCCTGCAATTCTGCCTTGCTTTCCAATCCTGTTCGTTGCCTTCCCTCAATATAGTTTTGGACGATAGTTATAATTTATAACTCTGCAGGTTTGTGAATTGCAGTGCCCCTGAGCTCCATTTTTCAACTCGCTTTTTTGGGAGCTGTCCGCAGAACCGCTGGTTTGCTTCTGGCCCTACTGTGGTTCCCGGTGGCAGGCTAAGCCTTTGCTTAATTCTTCTTCCTGATTGGAAATTAGAGTGACATGTGCCTGTCCGAACATCTAGGGCTTGGCTCTCCTTGTTTCTCCTCCTTCCCCTTCTTCCTTTGGAAAAATTCCAAATTTTGTGCAACTGGATGTTGAAGGTGCTGACATCCTCAGGTGGGGAGATTTTAAGGAAAAAGGCTGGAGGTGTGAACCCGACAACCAGGAAATTAGGAGTTTTGGTGCCTTTTCCAAAATCTCCCTGATCCAACCGTGTTCCATCTTCTGGGTGTCACAGGCATGTTTTAGCTGTAGGAAAGGTCCCGTGTATGTAAGGAGAACACCAGGGATTTTTCCAAATCAGTGTCTCCCCGAACTCCAATCTGGGGAATTTTTAAGCTACTGGTACATGTGTGTTCATTAAGGGACTTGGGCCGTAGGCAGAGTCCGAACTTTAGATGATTGAAGTCTTCAGGTTCAGAAACGCTCACCATCGGCCTCCTTTAGTTTCCATTTTATCTGTAGTTGATAGATGATGTCGATATAGATATCTATTGTTTTTCAGATTATTTCCCCTTAGGGGTCATTACAAAATATTGAGTATAGTTCCCTGTGTTATACAGTAGTTCCTTGTTGATGATATATTTTATACATAGCAGTGTGTATATGTTAATCTGAAACTGTTAATTTATCCCTCCTCCCACCTTTCCCCTTTGGTAATAAAAAATATAAGATTTTATACTTCTCAGAAATCTAGGAGCTGAAAGAGAAGTATCATTTTCAATGGAAAATCAGTCAAAACAAGGTTGAAACTTCAACCAAGATTATTAGATGTACATCCTTGGAAAGAAATCACTGCATTTCTCTACTGTTGACCTGACAAATAAGACAAACCCCTCCACTGAACTTGCTTATAATAAAGTGATGGAAATATCAAATGGAAGTCTTAGAAACATCTTATTTTACACGAGCCTTATACACTGCTCTATGTTAATTACAGTTTGGCTCGCACATCTGTTCTTTGAAGTTACAATGTTCTCAAATTCTGTTACTGATCCTGCAGAGTGGGCCCCAACAAGGGTCTCCCTGCCTAGTGTCATTGGAGCCAACAGATCGAGACTGACTTTGGTTCAGAAGCAAAGGAAAACTTTATATTTTGATCAGAGAATGGAGAGGTGAGAGTGTGTGCTCCCCTGCGGGTTGTGGGCCGGGCTGCTGTGTAGAGATCCTGGCAGCGTCAGCGGGAGGGAGTGGGCGGAGCTCTCGAGGGCCGGGTTGGCTGGAGCTCAGGCTCTATGTCGCAGAGTCTGCACGGGGCCCCACGAGCTGAGGTGTCGGCCCAGCCATTTTGCACTAGGAAATCGGGTCTGAAGTGTCGGGTGTGGGACCTCTGCATGTGGAAACCTAGGAGCAAGTGAAATTAGACAAAGCACAAAGGAAAAAATGGTTAGACTTTATTTTATTGCCCAGATTCTATTTTCATCTCCCAGGAATTTTTCATGGGCTTTGCCAGTGACAAAGCCCTCCTCTGCCTTTTGTCCCATTCCTCATTCTTGGGGTGCTGAGGGTGCAGACACCTCTTCTGTAAATGCTTCGTGCTGAGTTGGGTGTCCTCATACCCGGGGCGCGGGGGAGGACTTCTCCCAAGCAGCCTCCAGGTGAGGTTGATTGTCCCCAGGCCTCCTCCCTCACTGCTCGTCTGCCTGAGCACCAGCATTGGAAGTTTTATAGATTCTAATGACCTTTAAGGGTCCAGGAAAGAGATGTGCAGAGACGCTGGGGGGGGGGGTGGGCCGTTTTACCCTGCTCCACATTGGTTCGGCCCCTTAGGCTGACAGTTCCTGCTAGCCTAGATGCTCTGACCAGTAGTCTGCACTTTCTTCAGTTAGGCCACTGAATTAACGTACAAACAACACCAGGTGTCAGAGCCCTGCTTGCTCAACTCCCAGACAGTCCAGGGCCGGTGGTGATCCAGGACCTTGACGGCCACTCAGTCAAAGGCCTTTTGAAGTAGCCAGGAGTACAGCCGGTCTCATTGGCCGCCGTCACCGCGGTGTCTGTAGGCTTTTCTATGGTGGCAGCGTTATTTACGGTTCCCCTGCCAAGTTTATTAGCTCCGCTCTGGGTGCAGTAAGTCCTGTAAGCAATAGTCTGCTCTTTTGGGACACACTCTTGTTGTTTTCTGAGAGAAGCTCCAGGTCAAGTGATGGTCAAACGAGTCGTCATGGGGGCCCATTGCTCCAGGTTTTCTCTCTGGAGGTTGGTGTTGGAGGGCCTCCTCACTCGAGGTCATTGTGCCCACGGAGCAATCCCTGCAACTTCAGGGCATGGTGGGTGGTTAGGATCACCAAGTGGCGTCCTTTTCCCTTAGGAGGGAGCTGGCCTTGCGGGCTGCTGATTTCCAGGTTTTTAGATACCCCCAGTATCCTGGTCGGATGGGGTGGCTGGCCAATGCCTGGAGGGCATTCTTGCATTGTTCCATTTCAAGTGGTCCCAGTTTTTGCACTAATACTCCAAGGGCGATTCGCCTTGGACCAGGAATGTAAAGGTCAAAGGGTTTAGCTAACTTAGGGAGGTCCAGGGCAAGGATCTGAACTGACTGCTCTTTCCATTCTTGAAAGGCCGCTTCTGGATTCTATTCAAAAGGATCATCATCTTTTCCTTTCAGTGTTTCATATAGAGGCCCAGCTATTAGACTGTAGTTAGGGATCCAGATGCAGCAAACCCCGGTCTCCCCAGGAACCCCTAAGCTGTCTTCTAGTTTCAGGAAGGGTGAGGCTGCAAATGGCTTCTTCCCTTTCCTGGGGTGGGCTTTTCCGACCTTCTGTGCGAATGAAGCCCAGGAAGGTCACCTTAGTTTGTGATATTTGAGCCTTTTTCTTGGACACCTTCTATCTTTTATTGGCTAGGTAGTTCAGAGGCCTCCTTAGTCGGGCTGGTGATCAGAATGTCATCTGCATATTGAAGGAGGGTTCCCTTCTCCAGAGGTAGATTTTTTAGGTCTTTAGCTAACGTTTCCCCAAAGATGGTGTGGGAATTTTTGAACCCCTGGGGCAGGACGGCCCAGCAGTATTGTTTTTGTTGTATGTTGAGTCCTGCCACTCACAGCCAAAATTTCTTGTGACTCTGGGACGAATGGAATACAGAAGAAGGCATCATTGAAGTCTAATACAGAATACCATGTCCTGGTGGATGGTAGAATGACCAGCAGGGTGTAGGAATTAGGAACTACTAGATGTATATCCTCTGTGGCTTCACTGACTGTCCTGGCGTCCTCTACCAGGTCCCCAGCAGCTCACGGGGCTCTTGTGGTCAGGTCCCTCCCAGGATATGGAGCTCACCTGGGCAGGTACCCAGCAGCCCACGGGGCTGTGGTGGTTAGGCCCCTCCCAGGATATGGAGCTCACCTGGGCAGGTACCCAGCAGCCCATGGGGCCATCATGGTCAGGCCCCTCCCAGGATATGGAGCTCACCTGGGCAGGTACCCAGCAGCCCACGGGGCTCTCGTGGGCAGGCCCCTCCCTGGATATGGAGCTCCCGTGGACAGGTACCCCGACAGGGCTGGGCACACAGGAACTGTGCACATAGCCCTCATTGCAGAGCACCCCCAGCACACCTGTCACTCAGAGCTGACACAGAGCACCTCAGAGCAGAGCTTGAACTAATAAACAGCAGCTCCAACAGGTCTGTGACCCTAGGCTTCACTCTGTGCGGCCTCCCTCTGCCTGGTCTTCTAGGGGCTTCCACAGCAGCCGGGGCACCAGGCCTCTGTCTCCACCCACCACCCCTCCTCTCCCTGACTCCTGGGTTCCTCTCATTAGCAGAGGGTCTTCTTGAAGTTGTCTCCCACTCCTGGACCAGATAAAATGATTAGAAAACAAGCCAGGGCTGCCGCCCCTTATCTATCCTGACTCTCGGGACCCTACACCTGTTCCTTGGATCTGGCCGGTGCAGCAAGGCCCATTTTCTGCAAATCTGAGCCCCTGAGGGGCGAGGATTGGCTGACCTGGGCAGCCTGACCCGGCCGGCCAGCCCTTCCCAGGTGTGCCTGGGTTGAGGTCAATATAAACACCCCTCCAGGCAGCAAAAGCCTCTGCAGCTGTGCCTGACGCCATATTCTCTGCCCCGTCAGCAGTCTCGGGGTTGGGCTGGTGGGAGGCAGTAGGGCCCACGGCTCTATGAGTGGCCCGTTGTGACTGGGGCTCTACTGGACTTTCTGCAGGAGTTGCCGGGCTGCCACCTGCTAAAGAAGAGGATGTGTCACCCATACTTGCTGCTGGAATTTCTCCCCGGGCAGAGGTAAGAAAGGAAAAAAGCAGTGGGGGCCGGGACAGGAGGGGTACCTCAGGCAGGGAAATGGAAAGTTTCCAGATGAGCGCCCGGGGCCAGGACCATCCTGGCTGGCCTGCAGGCACCAAGTCGGCCTGCGTGCTGTCGCTGATGTGACTCCAAGCCCCTTCCTCTAGTTTTTAGTCTTTGCACACATTCAGGTGTTTTACCTGGGAACGGTGGGAAAAGTTCAGCAGCAGCTGGCCTGGGGCTCAGCTCACGTTTAGTCAGAGACGCCTCCTCACGGTCCCCCAGCTTTGCAATGAGGACGCTCCTTGTGTGGGGGCTGCTGGCTGCATGGGAGATGATTCCCCACCTGTGACCAACTTAAGAATTGTTTACCACTGGAGCAAGTGCGCTGATAGGGTTTTCCTCTGTATGACCAGTGGGTTCAGTTTTTTTTTTTCTTTTTTGGTTCAAGGTAAGTTTTAGTCCTCTTTTTGTATTTATGGATATAAGCATGGAAATCATTCATTCATATAAATACGTCTATGGGAAGGACAGAACTTTTTTTTTTCTGTTTTATTTTCTTAAGTATTATTTATTTTTTAATTTTTGAATTTATTTTATTCATTTTTTTATACAGCAGGCTCTTATTGGTTATCTATTTTATACATATAAGTGTATATATGTCAATCCCAGGGTCGCAATTCATCCCACCACCACCACCCTGCCACTTTCCCCCCTTGGTGTCCATACATTTGTTCTCTACATCTGTGTCTCTATTTCTGCCTTGCAAACCAGTTCATCTTTACCATTTTTCTAGGTTCTACATGTATGTGTTAATATACGATATTTGTTTTTCTCTTTCTGACTTACTTCACTCTGTATGACAGTCTCTAGATCTATCCACGTCTCTACAAATGACCCAATTTCATTCCTTTTTATGGCTGAGTAATATTCCATTTTATATATGTAGCACATCTTTTCAGTTCGTCTGTCTATGGGCATTTAGGTTGCTTCCATGACCTGGCTATTGTAAATAGTGCTGCAATGAATATTGTGGTGAATATGTCTTTTTGAATTATGGTTTTCTCTGGGTATATGGCCAGTAGTGGGATTGCTGGGTCATATGGTAATTCTATTTTTAGTTTTTTAAGGAACCTCCATACTGTTCTCCATAGTGACTGTATCAATTTACATTCCCACAAATAGTGTAAGAGGGTTCCCTTTTCTCCACACCCTCTCCAGCAATTGTTGTTTGTAGATTTTCTGATGATGCCCATTCTAACTCGTGTGAGGTGATACCTCATTGTAGTTTTGGTTTATATTTCTCTAATAATTAGTGATGTTGAGTAGCTTTTCATGTGTTTCTTGGTCATCTGTATGTCTTCTTGGGACAAATGTCTATTTACGTCATCTGCCCATTTTTGGATTGGTTTGTTTGTTTTTTTACTGTTGAGCTGCATGAGCTGTTTATATACATTGGAGATTAATCCTTTGTCCATTGATTCGTTTGCAAATATTTTCTCCCATTCTGAGGGTTGTCTTTTCGTCTTGTTTGTAGTTTCCTTTGCTTTGCAAAAGCTTTTAGGTTTCATTTGCTCCCATTTGTTTTTTTTTTTTTTTTTTTTTTTATTCCATTACTCTAGGAGGTGGATCAAAAAAGATCTTGCTGTGATTTATGTCAAAGAATATTCTTCCTATGTTTTCCTCTAAGAGTTTTATAGTGTCCGGTCTTACATTTCGGTCTCTAATCCATTTGGAGTTTATTTTTTGTGTATGGTGTTAGGGAGTGTTCTAATTTCATTCTTTTACATGTAGCTGTCCATTTTTCCCAGCACCACTTATTGAAGAGACTGTCTTTTCTCCATTGTATACCCTTGCCTCCTTTGTCATAGATTAGTGGGCCATAGGTGTGTAGGTTTATCTCTGGGCTTTTTTTTTTTTTTTTTTCTTTTACATCTTTATTGGAGTATAATTGCTTTACAATTGTGTGTTAGTTTCTGCTGTATAAAAAAGTGAATCAGCTATGCGTATACATATAACACCATATCCCCTCCCTCTTGCACCTCCCTCTCACTCCCTTATCCCACCCTTTTAGGTGGTCACAAAGCACAGAGCTGATCTCCCTGTGCTATGTGGCTGCTTCCCAGTAGCTATCAATTTTACATTTGGTAGTGTATATATGTCCATACCACTCTCTCACTTTGTCCCAGCTTACCCTTCCCTCTCCCCATGTCCTCAAGTCCTTTCTCTACGTCTGTGTCCTTAATCCTTTCCTGCCCCTAGGTTCTTCATAAACTTTTTTTTTTTAGATTCCATATATATGTGTTAGCATACGGTATTTGTTTTTCTCTTTCTGACTTACTTCACTCTGTAGGACAGACTCTAGATCCATCCACCTCACTAAAAATAACTCAATTTCGTTTCTTTTTATGGCTGAATAATGTTCCATTGTATATATGTGCCACATCTTCTTTATCCATTTATCTGTTGATGGACACTTAGGTTGCTTCCATGTCCTGGCTATTGTAAATAGAGCTACAGTGAACATTGTGGTACATGACTCTTTTTGAATTATGGTTTTCTCAGGGTAAATGTCCAGGAGTGGGTTTGCTGGGTTGTATGGTAGTTCTATTTTTAGTTTTTAAGGAAGCCCCATACCGTTCTACCTAGTGGCTATATCAATTTACATTCCCACCAACAGTGCAAGAGGGTTCCCTTTTCTCCAATAAATGCCTCTCCAGCATTTACTGTTGGTAGATTTTTTGATGATGGCCATTCTGACTGGTGTGAGGTGATACCTCACTGTAGTTTTGATTTGCATTTCTCTAATGATTAGTGATGCTCAGCATCCTTTCATGTGTTTGTTGGCAACCTGTATATCTTCTTTGGAGAAATTTCTATTTAGGTCTTCTGCCCATTTTTGGATTGGGTTGTTTGGTTTTGTGATATTGAGCTACATGAGCTGCTTTTTGTAGATTAATCCTTTGCCATTTGCTTCATTTGAAAATATTTTCTCCCATTCTGATGGTTGTCTTTTCATCTTGCTTAAGTTTTCCTTTGCTGTGCAAAAGAATTTATGTTTCATTCGGTCCCATTTTTTAATTTTTGTTTTTATTTCCATTTCTCTAGGAGGTGGGTCAAAAAGGATCTTGCTGTGATTTATGTCATAGACTGTTCTGCTTATGTTTTCTTCTAAGAGTTTTATAGTGGCTGGTCTTATATTTAGGTCTCTAATCCGTTTTGAGTTATTTTTGTGTATGGTGTTAGGGAGTGTACTAATTTCATTCTTTTACATGTAGCTGTCCAGTTTTCCCAACACCACTTACTGAAGACACTGTCTTTTCTCCATTGTATACCCTTGCCTCCTTTGTCATAGATTAGTTAACCATAGGTACGTGGGTTTATCTCTGTGCTTTCTATCCTTTTCTATTGACCTATATTTCTGTGTTTGTGTCAGTACCATATTATCTTGATTACTGTAGCTTTGTAATATAGTCTGAAGTCTGGAAGTCTGATTCCTCCAGCTCTTTTTTTTCCCCCTCAAGACTGCTTTGGCTATCCAGGGTCTTTTGTGTCTCCCTACAAATTTTAAGATTTTTTTTTCTTGTTCTGTAGAAAATGCCAAAGGTATTTTGATCGGGATTGCATTGAATCTGTAGATTGCTTTGGGTAGTATAGTCATTTTCACAATATTGATTCTTCTAATCCAAGGACATGGTATATGTCTCCATCTGTTTATATCATCTTTGATTTCTTTCATCAGTGTCTTATAGTTTTCTGAGTACAGGTCTTTTACTTCCTTAGGTAGGTTTATTCCTAGGTATTTTATTCTTTTTGTTGCAGTGGTAATGGGATTGTTTCCTTAATTTCTCTTTCTGATCTTTCATTGTTAGTGTATAGGAATGCAAGCAATTTCTGTGCATTAATTTTGTATCCTGCAACTTTACCAAATTCATTGATTAGCTCCAGTGGTTTTCTGGTGGTATCTTTAAGATTCTCTATCTATGATATCATGTCATCTGCAAACAGTGACAATTTTACTTCTTCTTTTCCGTTTTGTATTCCTTTTATTTCTTTTTCTTCTCTGATTGCCATGGCTAGGACTTCCAAAACTATGTTGAATAGCAGTGGTGAGAGTGGACATCCTCGTCTTGTTCCTGATCTTAGAGGAAACGCTTTCAGTTTTTCACCATTGAGAATGCTGTTTGCTGTGGGTTTGTCATATATGGCCTTTATTATGTTGAGGTAGTTTCCGTCTATGCCCACACTCTGCAGAGTTTTTATCGTAAATGAGTGTTGAATTTTCTCAAAATCTTTTCCTTCATCTATTGAGATGACCATATGGTTTTATTCTACAATTTGTTAATAGGGTGTATCACATTGATTTGTGTATATTGAAGAATCCTTGCATCCCTGGGATAAACCCCACTTGATCATGGTGTATGATCCTTTTAATGTGTTGTTCGATTCTGTTTGCTAGTATTTTGTTGAGGATTTTTGCATCTATATTCATCAGGGATATTGGTCTATAATTTTCTTTCCTTGTAGTATCTCTGTCTGATTTTGGTATCAGGGTGATGGTGGTCTCATAGAATGAGTTTGGGAGTGTTCCTTCCCCTGCAATTGTTTTGAAGAATTTGAGAAGGTTGGGTGTTAGCTCTTCTCTAAATGTTTGATAGAATTCACCTGTAATGCCATCTGGTTCTGGACTTTTGTTTGTTGGAAGATTTTTAATCACAGTTTCAATTTCATTGCTTGTGATAGGTTTGTTCATATTTTCTATTTCTTCCTGGTTCAGTCTTAGAAGGTTATACCTTTCTAAGAATTTGTCCATTTCTTCCAGATTGTCCATTTTATTGGCACAGAGTTGCTTGTAGTAGTCTCTTAGGATGCTTTGTATTCCTGTGGTGTCTGTTGTAACTTCTCCTTTTTCACTTCTAATTTTGTTGATTTGCGTCCTCTCCCTCTTTTTCTTGAGTGTGGCTAAAGGTTGATCATTTTTGCTTATCTTCTCAAAGAACCAGCTTTTAGTTTTGATGATCTTTGCTTCCGTTTTCTTTGTTTCTATTTCATTTATTTCTGCTCTAATCTTTAGGATTTCTTTCCTTCTACTAACTTTGGGTTTTGTTCTTCTTTCTCTAGTTCCTCTAGGTGTAAGGTTAGATTGTTTATTTGAGATTTTTCTTGTTTCTTGAGGTAGGCTTGTATTGCTATAAACTTCCCTCTTAGAACTCCTTTTGCTGCATCCCATAGGTTTTGGATCATCGTGTTTTTGTTGTCATTTGTCTCTAGGTAGTTTTTGATTTCCCCTTTGATTTCTTCAGTGATCTCTTGGTTATTTAGTAACGTATTGTTTAGCCTCCATGTGTTTGTGTTTTTTACGGTTTTTTCCGTGTAATTGATTTCTAATCTCATAGCATTGTGGTCGGAACAGCTGCTTGATATGATTTCAGTTTTCTTAAATTTACTGAGGCTTTATCTGTGACCCAAGATGTGATCTATCCTGGAGAATGTTCCGTGTGCAGTTGAGAAGAACGTGTAATCTGCTGTTTTTGGATGGAATGTCCTATAAATATCAATGAACTCTATCTGGTCTATTGTGTCATTTAAAGCTTGTGTTTCCTTATTAATTTTCTGTCTGGCTGATCTCCACTGGTGTAAGTGAGCTGTTAAAGTCCCCCGCTATTATTGTGTTACTGTCGATTTCCTCTTTTATAGCTGTTAGCAGTTGCCTTATACATTGAGGTGCTCCTATGTTGGGTACATATATATTTATAATTGTTATATCTTCTTCTTGGATTGATCCCTTGACCATTATGTAGTGTCTTTCCTTGTCTCTTGTAACATTCTTTATTTTAAAGTCTATTTTATCTGATATGAGTATTGCTACTCCAGCTTTCTTTTGATTTTCATTAGCATAGAATATATTTTTCCATCGCCTCACTTTCAGTCTGTATGTGTCCCTAGGTCTGAAATGGGTCTCTTGTAGACAGCATATATATGGGTCTTGTTTTTGTATCCATTCAGCCAGTCTATGTCTTTTGGTTGGAACATTTAGTGCATTCACGTTTAAGGTAATTATCGATATGTATGTTCCTACTACTATTTTCTTAATTGTTATGGGTTTGTCTTGGTGGGTCCTTTTCTTCTCTTGCGTTTCCCACTTAGAGAAGTTCTTTTAGCATTTGGTGTAGAGCTGGTTGCATGGTGCTGAATTCTCTTAGCTTTTGCTTGTCTGTAAGGCTTTTGATTTCTCCATCAAATCTGAATGAGCTCTTTGCAGGGTGCAGTACCCTTGGTTGTAGGTTCTTCCCTTTCATCACTTTAAATTTATCATGCCACTTCCTTCTGGCTTGTAGATTTTCTGCTGAGAAATCAGCTGTTATCCTTATGGGATTTCCCTTGTATGTTATTTGTCATTTTTCCCTTGCTGCTTTCAATAATTTTTCTTTGTCGTTAATTTTTGTCAATTTGATTACTATGTGTCTTGTCATTTTTCTCCTTTGGTTTCTCCTGCCTGGGACACTCTGTGCTTCTGGACTTGGGTGGCTATTTCTTTTCCCATGCTAGGGAAGTTTTTGACCATAATCTCTTCAAATATATTCTCGGGTCCTTTCTCTCTCTCTTCTCCTTCTGGGACCCCTATAATGCGAATGTTGTTGTGTTTAATGTTGTCCCAGAGGACTCTTGGGGTGTCTTCATTTATTTTCATTCTTTTTCTTTATTCTGTTCCATGGCAGTGATTTCCACCTTTCTGTCTTCCAGGCCACTTATCCGTTCTTCTGCCACAGTTATTCTGCTACTGATTCCTTCTAGTGTATTTTTCATTTCAGTTATTACATTGTTCACCTCTGTTTGTTTGTTCTTTAATTCTTCTAGGTGTTTGTTCCTTAATTCTTCTAGGTCTTTGTTAAGCATTTCTTGTGTCTTCTCGATCTTTGCCTCCTTTCTTTTTCTAAGGTCTTGGCTCAACTTCACTATCATTATTCTGAATTCTTTTTCTGGAAGGTTCCCTATCTCCACCTCATTCCGTTTTTTTTCTGGGGTTTTATCTTGTTCCTTGATCTGGTATAAAGTCCTCTGCCTTTTCATTTTGTCTATCTTTCTGTGAATGTGGTTTTCCTTCCACAGGCTGCAGAATTGTAGTTCTTCTTGCTTCTGCTGTCTGCTCTCTGGTGGATGAGTCTATCTTAGAGGCTTGTGCAAGCTTCCTGATGGGAGGGACTGGTGGTGGGTAGAGCTGGGTGTTGCTTTGGTGGGCAGAGCTTTAATCCGCTTGTCTACGGATTAAATAAAACTTTAATAAAAAGTTGAATCTGCTTGTCTGCTGATGCATGGGGCTGGGTTCCCTCCCTGTTGGTTGTTTGGCCTGAGGCGACCCAGCACTGTAGCCTACCTTGCTCTTGGTGGGGCTAATGGCGGACTCTGGGAGGGCTCACACCAAGGAGTATTTCCCAGAACTTCTGCTGCCAGTGTTGTTGTCCTCACGGTGAGCCACAGCCACAGCCACAAGCTGCCTCTGCAGGAGACCCTCTAAAAGTAGCAGGTAGTTCTGGTCATTCTCCTACGGGGTCACTGCTCCTTCCCCTGGGTCCTGATGTGCACACTACTTTGTGTGTGCCCTCCAAGAGTGGAGTATCTGAGTGGAGTTGAGACTCTGAGACTCTGTGTGGAGTCGCACAGACTCTGGGTCCTGTGAAGCTTCGATGTTTTGTGATTCTAGAAATCCTATAGGAGACGGTCCACAGCAGGTGAAGCTAATGTTGTCAGTAGAGGTGTTGAAGCCAAAGATCTGCAGTTCCGGCTAGAGGTGCCGATGTACATACAGGACAAAATCATCTCGTGTGAATGTAGTTCAGGCATGTTTAAGATGAATGCAGTCATGTTAATGCCTACCATATTCTATCTTGAGCCTCTCCTCAGGGACCTCCTCCTCAGTTCCTGAGGCTCCTTTAAGTCATGTACAGGGGACTGGAGAGTGGGCTCTGTCCAGTCTGAGCCCTGAGTTACCCTGTGTGTATCTTAGGATACTTTGTATTTCTGTGGTGTCTGTTGTAACATCATCTCTTTCATTTCAGATTTATTTGGGCCCTCTCTTTTTTAACAAAACATACTACTGTTGTCTTTTATTCTTTACAGAAGTTTAATCAGTGTTTGATCTACTATCCTTACCATATGTATACTTTTTGCAGTGAGATTTTTACTTTTCTTTGTTTCCTTGTTACTATCAATAATTAGTGAGACTTCTTTTAAGCTACCTTCAACATTGCTTATAAAGCTGCTTTATTAGTGATGACAGAGCCTTAATGGAAGTCATGTTCTGGTTGTAAATTAGAATGCAATGTGCCAGCACAAAGCCCCTTAAGTTTATGTCTCATTACTTCTTGTTCTTTTTTTAATTTAATTTTTATTTTTTGTCAGAGCAAATTTGATTAAAATGTTTTGTTTCTTCTAGGTGTGCAAGATGTGGTTCTTTTAAACATATACATATATCTATTCTTCTTTGGATCATTTTCCCATGTAGGTTATGACACCATGTTGAGTAGTCTTGTCTTGGTATTACGTAGGTCTTTGGTGATTACATATTTCACATGTGTTTCTATATCTATCTTAACCCCAATATCCTAATGTATCCAATCCTCACACCTTTCCATTTGGTGAACCCTAAGTTTGTTTAATGAATCTGTGATTGCATTTCTCTGTGGAAATATCTTCATTGGTATCAATTTTTAGCTAAGACCTATAAGTGATATTATAGGATATGTGTCTTTTGCTTTCTGACTTAGTACAATTTGCCTGATTAACTCAAGAATCATACACAGTGCTGCAAATGGCATTGTTTTGGTTTTTTCCCTGGCTAATATTCCACCTGTACGTGTACCAGTTATTCTTTGGCCACGCACCTCTTGATGGACTTTTTGGTTGCCTCCATGTCTTGGTTATTGTAATACTGCTGCAATGCACATTTGCTTGCCTGTGTCTTTCCAGTTCTATCTCCTTATGTTATAGGCCAAGGAGTGGGCTTGCTGTATCATATGGTAGCTCAGTGTGTACGTTTTAAAGGCACCACCATTCAGTTCTCATTAGTGGCTCTTTCCAGGTTATGTCCCACTTAAAATTGAGGGTATGCATTTCTCCAAAACACCTTCAATATTTATTGTTTGTAGTTTGCTTGCTGCTGGTTATTCTAACAGGTGCGAGCTGATACCTCTGTGTGGCTGAATTTGCATGTGTCCCATAATCTGTTGAAATTGATCTTTAAAGCATGCTCTTTTTATTTATCAAACTGTGATTACAGCTTAGTTCTTCACATTGTTTTCTTAAAGTAAGTGTCACATTTTGAAAAGTTTTGGCCACTACCTCCCTCAAGACATTTTGAGGGCAGGTTTCATTTACAGCCCTGAAGTACTTGTTCATATGAAGTGACCATTAACACAGATTTTAAAGCTGCTTTTGCAGGTAACGGCCAGAGGGCGGCAGCCTATTTACGTTCCCCAATCTGGTAACTAGGGAAAGAGTCCTTCAGCTGCAAGAGTGTCCAGCTTTATTTCTCATCCAGCTGTGGGTCTAGATATGATCAAACAAGGTTGCATCACAGCCCAGGAACGAATTATGTAAAATTTCCTCTCTCTATCACTGTCTTATTTTTTTGGGTTTTTTAAAGTTATTTAATTTAAAATGGGGATTCGCTACTTTTCACTGCTGTGTTTATGCCGCTTTACACCCACTTGACTCACTTCCAGACAGATATCAATACATAGGTTTTAAGATTCTTACTAGTCACATATATTCTTGTGCGGTGAATAGGGGGTGTTGAGTCCAGTTCACTGAGCAAGGAGTAGGTCTTTTATATTACATATTGGGTGTATGGAACCGTATCTGAGCGAATTTGAAACCCTTGTTTTATGCATCACCTCACCTCACCTTTCCCGTTAAGCAGCCATAGTGTGTTTTCTAAACGTGTGACTCTGTTCTGTTTTGTAATTCAGTTCAAGTGTAGCGGTTTTTACATTCCCTCTATAAGTGATAGCTTATGATAAGTGTCTTTTTCGGTGTGACTTATTTCACTTAGAATCGTCGTACCTAAATCCACTCATCTTGCTTCTACTAGCCTTATGACATTGATTTCATGTCTGAGTGATATTCCATTGTACATAAGGACCACAACTTCTTTATCCATTTTTCTCTTTCCTGGGATATTTAAGGTGTCATGAAGTGGAGGTTCTTGTCAACAGAGCAGCCCTAAACTTTGGGTTGCCTGTGTCTTGATGATTTTTAATTTTCCCAATTTATACTCCCATGAGTGGACGTGCGCTATGCTCCCTAAGCTGTGTTTTTTCGATGTTTCAGGACACACCGTACACTTCTCCAGAGTGGCTGTTGGCAATTTACATCCCACCCATCAGCGTAGCAAGGCTGACATTTCTCAATGGCCTGTCCTGCATTTCCGGTTTTGACATTTTTGCAGCATGGCCCTTTTGACCGATGGGAAGCGAGAATTCTTTGTAGCGCTGATTTGCCTTTCCAGGTTGCTTGGTTGGCCAAAAAGGGCGTATGCATTTTTTCCTGAATATATTCAGGAAAAAACGCATACACAATTTTTGGCCAAGGGCATCATTGTCGACGTTTTGCCACTTTACATATGCTTTAAATGCGATTCGAATCTACCTCCTGAAACATGTTTCCTGCAATTCTGCCTTGCTTTCAAATCCTCTTCATTGCCTTCCCGCAATATATTTGTGGAAGAGAGTTATCATTTATAACTCTGCGGGTTTGTGAATGGCAGTGCCCCTGAGCTCCATTTTTCAACTGTCTTTTTTGGGAGCTGGCCGCAAAAGCACGGGATTGCCTCAGGCCCTATTCAGGTTCCGGGGGGCAGGCTGAGCCTGTGGTTAATTCTTCTTCCTGATGGGAAAATAGAGTGACCTGTGCCTGTCCCAACATCTAGATCTAGTCTCTCATTTGTTGCCCCTCTTCCCATTCATCCTCAGGACAAATTGCAACCTGTACGGAACAGGAGGTTAAAGGTGCTGATTCTCCAAGTAGGGAGATGGCTAGTAAAGTACCTGGAATGGCGAACCCGAGCACAAGGAGATGAGAAATGAGGTGCGTTTTAGAAACCTTTCAAAATCACACGGTGTGCCATCTTCTGGGTTTCTCATGTATGTTTTCGATGTAGGAAGATGCTCTTGAACCTGGAGATTAAGGACCCATGGGATGCGTACCACGCAGTATTACTTTAAAGGTTCTGCGTTTGCTCACCCAACCTCACCCAAGCTCTCAGCCCCAAGAGTGTCCACCCTTATGTCTCATCCAGCTGTATGTCTAGATATGGTCAATCCAGGTTGCATCCCAGCCCCAGAACGAATTTTGGAAGAATTTCTCTCTCTTTCACATTCTTTGTTTTACGGGATTTTAAAAGTAATTTATTTTTATAATGGGGTTTAGCTGTTTTTCACGGCTGTGTTTATGCGGCTTTACACCCACTTGACTCACTTCCAGAGAGATATCAATACATAGGTTTTAAGATTCTTACTAGTCACATATATTCTTGTGTGGTGAATAGGGGGTGTTGAGTCCAGTTCACTGAGCAAGGAGTAGGTCTTGTCTATTACATATTGGGTGTATGGAACGATATCTGAACGAATTTGAAACCCTTGTTTTATGCATAACCCCACCTCACCTTTCCCGTTAAGCAGCCATAGTGTGTTTTCTAAACGTGTGACTCTGTTCTGTTTTGTAATTCAGTTCAAGTGTAGCGGTTTTTACATTCCCTCTATAAGTGATACCTTATGATAAGTGTCTTTTTCTGTGTGACTTATTTCACTTGGAGTCGTCGTACCTAAATCCACTCATCTTGCTTCTCCTAGCCTTATGACATTGATTTCATGTCTGAGTGATATTCCATTGTACATAAGGACCACAACTTCTTTATCCATTTTTCTCTTTCCTGGGATATTTAAGGTGTCATGAAGTGGAGGTTCTTGTCAACAGAGCAGCCCTAAACTTTGGGGTGCCTGTGTCTTGCTGATTTTTAGTTTTCCCAATTTATACGCCCATGAGTGGACGTGCCCTATGCTCCCTAAGCTGTGTTTTTTCGATGTTTCAGGACACACCGTACACTTCTCCAGAGTGGCTGTTGGCAATTTACATCCCGCCCATCAGTGTAGCAAGGCTGCCATTTCTCCATGGCCTGTCCTGCATTTCTGGTTTTGACACTTTTTGCAGCATGGCCCTTTTGACCGATGGGAAGCGAGTCTTCTTTGTAGCGCTGATTTGCCTTTCCAGGTTGCTTGGTTGGCCAAAAAGGGCGTATGCGTTTTTTCCTGAATATATTCAGGAAAAAACGCATACGCCCTTTTTGGCCAAGGGCATCATTGTCGACGTTTTGCGACTTTTCATGTGCTTTAAAGGCGATTCGAATCTACCTCCTGAAACCTGTTTCCTGCAATTCTGCCTTGCTTTCAAATCCTCTTCGTTGCCTTCCCTCAATATATCTGTGGATGAGAGTTATCATTTATAGCTCTGCGGGTTTGTGAATTGCAGTGTCCCTGAGCTCCATTTTTCAACTGGCTTTTTTGGGAGCTGGCCGCAAAAGCACGGGATTGCCTCAGGCCCTATTCTGGTTCCCTGCGGCAGGCTGAACCTGTGGTTAATTCTTCTTCCTGATGGGAAAATAGAGTGGCCTGTGCCTGTCCCAGCACCTAGATCTAGTCTCTCATTGGTTGCCCGTCTTCCCGTTCATCCTCAGGACAAATTGCAACCTGTAGGGAACAGGAGCTGAAAGGTGTTGATTCTCCAAGTAGGGAGATTGCTAGTAAAGTAGCTGGAAAGGCGAACCCTAGCACAAGGAGATGAGAAATGGGGTGCGTTTTAGAAAACTTTCAAAATCACACGGTGTACCATCTTCTGGGTTTCTCATGCATGTTTTCGATGTAGGAATATGCCCTTGAATCTGGAGATTTGGGACCCATGGGATGGGTACCAGGCAGTATTACTTTAAAGCGTCTGTGTTTGCTCACCCAACCTCACCCAAACTCTCAGCCCCAAGTGTGTCCCCCCTTATGTCTCATCCAGCTGTGGGTCTAGATATGGTCAATCCAGGTTGCATCACAGCCCCTGAACGAATTTTGTAAGAATTTCTCTCTCTTTCTCTGTCTTTGTTTTACGGGTTTTTAAAAGTAATTTATTTTTATAATGGGGTTTAGCTGCTTTTCACGGCTGTGTTTATGCGGCTTTACACCCACTTGACTCACTTCCAGACAGATATCAATACATAGGTTTTAAGATTCTTACTAGTCACATATATTCTTGTGCGGTGAATAGGGGGTGTTGAGTCCAGTTCACTGAGCAAGGATTCGGTGTTTTCTATTACATATTTGGTGTATGGAACGGTATCTGAGCCAATTTGAAACCCTTGTTTTATGCATCACCCCACCTCACCTTTCCCGTTAAGCAGCCATAGTGTGTTTTCTAAACGTGTGACTCTGTTCTGTTTTGTAATTCAGTTCAAGTGTAGCGGTTTTTACATTCCCTCTATAAGTGATAGCTTATGATAAGTGTCTTTTTCTGTGTGACTTATTTCACTTAGAATCATCGTACCTAAGTCCACTCATCTTGCTTCTTCTAGCCTTATGATATTGATTTCATGTCTGAGTGATATTCCATTGTACATAAGGACAACAACTTCTTTATCCATTTTTCTCTTTCCTGGGATATTTAAGGTGTCATGAAGTGGAGGTTCTTGTCAACAGAGCAGCCCTAAACTTTGGGGTGCCTGTGTCTTGCTGATTTTTAGTTTTCCCAATTTATACGCCCATGAGTGGACGTGCCCTATGCTCCCTAACCTGTGTGTTTTAGATGTTTCAGGACACACTGTACACTTCTCCAGAGTGGCTGTTGGCAATTTACATCCCGCCCATCAGCGTAGCAAGGCTGCCATTTCTCCATGGCCTGTCCTGCATTTCTGGTTTTGACACTTTTTGCAGCATGGCCCTTTTGACCGATGGGAAGCGAGACCTCTTTGTAGCGCTGATTTGCCTTTCCAGTTTGCTTGGTTGGCCAAAAAGGGCGTATGCGTTTTTTCCTGAATATATTCAGGAAAAAACGCATACGCCCTTTTTGGCCAAGGGCATCATTGTCGACGTTTTGCCGCTTTTCATGTGCTTTAAAGGCGATTCGAATCTACCTCCTGAAATCTGCTTCCTGCAATTCTGCCTTGCTTTCAAATCCTCTTCGTTGCCTTCCCTCAATATATCTGTGGATGAGAGTTATCATTTATAACTCTGTGGGTTTGTGAATTGCAGTGTCCCTGAGCTCCATTTTTTAACTCGCTTTTTTGGGAGCTGGCCACAAAAGCGCGAGATTGCCTCAGGCCTTATTCTGGTTCCTGGCGGCAGGCTGAGACTGTGGTTAATTCTTCTTCCTGATGGGAAAATAGAGTGACCTGTGCCTCTACCAACACCTAGATCTAGTCTCTCATTGGTTGCCCCTCTTCCCGTTCATCCTCAGGACAAATTGCAACCTGTAGGGAACAGGAGCTTAAAGGTGCTGATTCTCCAAGTAGGGAGATTGCTAGTAAAGTAGCTGGAAAGGCGAACCCTAGCACAAGGAGTTGAGAAATGGGGTGCGTTTTAGAAACCTTTCAAAATCACACGGTGTACCATCTTCTGGGTTTCTCATGCATGTTTTCGATGTAGGAAGATGCCCTTGAACCTGGAGATTTGGGACCCATGGGATGGGTACCACGCAGTATTACTTTAAAGGGTCTGAGTTTGCTCTCCCAACCTCACCCAACCTCTCAGCCCCAAGAGTGTCCACCCTTATGTCTCATCCAGGTGTGGGTCTAGATATGGTCAATCCAGGTTGCATCACAGCCCCTGAACGAATTTTGTAAGAATTTCTCTCTCTTTCACTGTCTTTGTTTTACGGGTTTTTAAAAGTAATTTATTTTTATAATGGGGTTTAGCTGCTTTTCACGGCTGTGTTTATGCGGCTTTACACCCACTTGGCTCACTTCCAGAGAGATATCAATACATAGGTTTTACGATTCTTACTAGTCAGATATATTCTTGTGCGGTGAATAGGGGGTGTTGAGTCCAGTTCACTGAGCAAGGAGTAGGTCTTGTCTATTACATATTGGGTGTATGGAACGGTATCTGAGCGAATTTGAAACCCTTGTTTTATGCATCACCCCACCTCACCTTTCCCGTTAAGCAGCCATAGTGTGTTTTCTAAACGTGTGACTCTGTTCTGTTTTGTAATTCAGTTCAAGTGTAGCGGTTTTTACATTCCCTCTATAAGTGATAGCTTATGATAAGTGTCTTTTTCTGTGTGACTTATTTCACTTAGAATCGTCATACCTAAATCCACTCATTTTGCTTCTACTAGCCTTATGACATTGATTTCATGTCTGAGGGATATTCCTTTGTACATAAGGACCACAACTTCTTTATCCATTTATCTCTTTCCTGGGATATTTAAGGTGTCATGAAGTGGAGGTTCTTGTCAACATAGCAGCCCTAAACATTGGGGTGCCTGTGTCTTGCTGATTTTTAGTTTTCCCAATTTATACGCCCATGAGTGGACGTGCCCTATGCTCCCTAAGCTGTGTTTTTTCGATGTTTCAGGACACACCGTACACTTCTCCAGAGTGGCTTTTGGCAATTTACATCCCGCCCATTAGCGTAGCAAGGCTGCCATTTCTCCATGGCCTGTACTGCATTTCTGGTTTTCTCACTTTTTGCAGCATGGCCCTTTTGACCGATGGGAAGCGAGACTTCTTTGTAGCGCTGATTTGCCTTTCCAGGTTGCTTGGTTGGCCAAAAAGGGCGTATGCGTTTTTTCCTGAATATATTCAGGAAAAAACGCTTACGCCCTTTTTGGCCAAGGGCATCACTGTCGACGTTTTGCCACTTTTCATGTGCTTTAAAGGCGATTCGAATCTACCTCCTGAAACCTGTTTCCTGCAATTCTGCCTTGCTTTCAAATCCTCTTCGTTGCCTTCCCTCAATATATCTGTGGATGAGAGTTATCATTTATAACTCTGCAGGTTTGTGAATTGCAGTGCCCCTGAGCTCCATTTTTCAACTCGCTTTTTTGGGAGCTGGCCGCAAAAGCACGGGATTGCCTCAGGCCCTATTCTGGTTCCCGGCGGCAGGCTGAGCCTGTGTTTAATTCTTCTTCCTGATGGGAAATTAGAGTGACCTGTGCCTGTCCCAACACCTAGATCTAGTCTCTCATTGGTTGCCCCTCTTCCCGTTCATCCTCAGGACAAATTGCAACCTGTAGGGAACAGGAGGTTAAAGGTGCTGATTCTCCAAGTAGGGAGATTGCTAGTAAAGTAGCTGGAAAGGCGAACCCGAGCACAAGGAGATGAGAAATGAGGTGCGTATTAGAAACCTTTCAAAATCACACGGTGTACCATCTTCTGGGTTTCTCATGCATGTTTTCGATGTAGGAAGATGCCCTTGAACCTGGAGATTTGGGACCCATGGGATGGGTACCAGGCAGTATTACTTTAAAGGGTCTGCGTTTGCTCACCCAACCTCACCCAACCTCTCAGCCCCAAGAGTGTCCACCCTTATGTCTCATCCAGCTGTGGGTCTAGATATGGTCAATCCAGGTTGCATCACAGCCTCTGAACGAATTTTGTAAGAATTTCTCTCTCTTTCACTGTCTTTGTTTTACGGGTTTTTAAAAGTAATTTATTTTTATAATGGGGTTTAGCTGCTTTTCACGGCTGTGTTTATGCGGCTTTACACCCACTTGACTCACTTCCAGACAGATATCAATATATAGGTTTTAAGATTCTTACTAGTCACATATATTCTTGTGCGGTGAATAGGGGGTGTTGAGTCCAGTTCACTGAGCAAGGAGTAGGTCTTGTCTATTACATATTGGGTGTATGGAACGGTATCTGAGCGAATTTGAAACCCTTGTTTTATGCATCACCCCACCTCACCTTTCCCGTTAAGCAGCCATAGTGTGTTTTCTAAACGTGTGACTCTGTTCTGTTTTGTAATTCAGTTCAAGTGTAGCGGTTTTTACATTCCCTCTATAAGTGATATCTTATGATAAGTGTCTTTTTCTGTGTGACTTATTTCACTTAGAATCGTCATACCTAAATCCACTCATCTTGCTTCTACTAGCCTTATGACATTGATTTCATGTCTGAGTGATATTCCTTTGTACATAAGGACCACAACTTCTTTATCCATTTTTCTCTTTCCTGGGATATTTAAGGTGTCATGAAGTGGAGGTTCTTGTCAACATAGCAGCCCTAAACATTGGGGTGCCTGTGTCTTGCTGATTTTTAGTTTTCCCAATTTATACGCCCATGAGTGGACGTGCCCTATGCTCCCTAAGCTGTGTTTTTTCGATGTTTCAGGACACACCGTACACTTCTCTAGAGTGGCTGTTGGCAATTTACATCCCGCCCATCAGCGTAGCAAGGCTGCCATTTCTCCATGGCCTGTCCTGCATTTCTGGTTTTGACACTTTTTGCAGCATGGCCCTTTTGACCGATGGGAAGCGAGACCTCTTTGTAGCGCTGATTTGCCTTTCCAGGTTGCTTGGTTGGCCAAAAAGGGCGTATGCGTTTTTTCCTGAATATATTCAGGAAAAAACGCATACGCCCTTTTTGGCCAAGGGCATCATTGTCGACGTTTTGCCGCTTTTCATGTGCTTTAAAGGCGATTCGAATCTACCTCCTGAAATCTGCTTCCTGCAATTCTGCCTTGCTTTCAAATCCTCTTCGTTGCCTTCCCTCAATATATCTGTGGATGAGAGTTATCATTTATAACTCTGCGGGTTTGTGAATTGCAGTGTCCCTGAGCTCCATTTTTCAACTCGCTTTTTTGGGAGCTGGCCACAAAAGCGCTAGATTGCCTCAGGCCTTATTCTGGTTCCTGGTGGCAGGCTGAGCCTGTGGTTAATTCTTCCTCCTGATGGGAAAATAGAGTGACCTGTGCCTCTACCAACACCTAGATCTAGTCTCTCATTGGTTGCCCCTCTTCCCGTTCATCCTCAGGACAAAATGCAACCTGTAGGGAACAGGAGCTTAAAGGTGCTGATTCTCCAAGTAGGGAGATTGCTAGTAAAGTAGCTGGAAAGGCGAACCCTAGCACAAGGAGATGAGAAATGGGGTGCGTTTTAGAAACCTTTCAAAATCACACGGTGTACCATCTTCTGGGTTTCTCATGCATGTTTTCGATGTAGGAAGATGCCCTTGAACCTGGAGATTTGGGACCCATGGGATGGGTACCACGCAGTATTACTTTAAAGGGTCTGAGTTTGCTCTCCCAACCTCACCCAACCTCTCAGCCCCAAGAGTGTCCACCCTTATGTCTCATCCAGGTGTGCGTCTAGTTATGGTCAATCCAGGTTGCATCACAGCCCCTGAACGAATTTTGTAAGAATTTCTCTCTCTTTCACTGTCTTTGTTTTACGGGTTTTTAAAAGTAATTTATTTTTATAATGGGGTTTAGCTGCTTTTCACGGCTGTGTTTATGCGGCTTTACACCCACTTGACTCACTTCCAGAGAGATATCAATACATAGGTTTTACGATTCTTACTAGTCACATATATTCTTGTGCGGTGAATAGGGGGTGTTGAGTCCAGTTCACTGAGCAAGGAGTAGGTCTTGTCTATTACATATTGGGTGTATGGAACAGTATCTGAGCGAATTTGAAACCCTTGTTTTATGCATCACCCCACCTCACCTTTCCCGTTAAGCAGCCATAGTGTGTTTTCTAAACGTGTGACTCTGTTCTGTTTTGTAATTCAGTTCAAGTGTAGCGGTTTTTACATTCCCTCTATAAGTGATATCTTATGATAAGTGTCTTTTTCTGTGTGACTTATTTCACTTAGAATCGTCATACCTAAATCCACTCATCTTGCTTCTACTAGCCTTATGACATTGATTTCATGTCTGAGTGATATTCCATTGTACATAAGGACCACAACTTCTTTATCCATTTTTCTCTTTCCTGGGATATTTAAGGTGTCATGAAGTGGAGGTTCTTGTCAACATAGCAGCCCTAAACATTGGGGTGCCTGTGTCTTGCTGATTTTTAGTTTTCCCAATTTATACGCCCATGAGTGGACGTGCCCTATGCTCCCTAAGCTGTGTTTTTTCGATGTTTCAGGACACACCGTACACTTCTCCAGAGTGGCTTTTGGCAATTTACATCCCGCCCATTAGCGTAGCAAGGCTGCCATTTCTCCATGGCCTGTACTGCATTTCTGGTTTTCTCACTTTTTGCAGCATGGCCCTTTTGACCGATGGGAAGCGAGACTTCTTTGTAGCGCTGATTTGCCTTTCCAGGTTGCTTGGTTGGCCAAAAAGGGCGTATGCGTTTTTTCCTGAATATATTCAGGAAAAAACGCTTACGCCCTTTTTGGCCAAGGGCATCACTGTCGACGTTTTGCCACTTTTCATGTGCTTTAAAGGCGATTCGAATCTACCTCCTGAAACCTGTTTCCTGCAATTCTGCCTTGCTTTCAAATCCTCTTCGTTGCCTTCCCTCAATATATCTGTGGATGAGAGTTATCATTTATAACTCTGCAGGTTTGTGAATTGCAGTGCCCCTGAGCTCCATTTTTCAACTCGCTTTTTTGGGAGCTGGCCGCAAAAGCACGGGATTGCCTCAGGCCCTATTCTGGTTCCCGGCGGCAGGCTGAGCCTGTGTTTAATTCTTCTTCCTGATGGGAAATTAGAGTGACCTGTGCCTGTCCCAACACCTAGATCTAGTCTCTCATTGGTTGCCCCTCTTCCCGTTCATCCTCAGGACAAATTGCAACCTGTAGGGAACAGGAGGTTAAAGGTGCTGATTCTCCAAGTAGGGAGATTGCTAGTAAAGTAGCTGGAAAGGCGAACCCGAGCACAAGGAGATGAGAAATGAGGTGCGTATTAGAAACCTTTCAAAATCACACGGTGTACCATCTTCTGGGTTTCTCATGCATGTTTTTGATGTAGGAAGATGCCCTTGAACCTGGAGATTTGGGACCCATGGGATGGGTACCAGGCAGTATTACTTTAAAGGGTCTGCGTTTGCTCACCCAACCTCACCCAACCTCTCAGCCCCAAGAGTGTCCACCCTTATGTCTCATCCAGCTGTGGGTCTAGATATGGTCAATCCAGGTTGCATCACAGCCTCTGAACGAATTTTGTAAGAATTTCTCTCTCTTTCACTGTCTTTGTTTTACGGGTTTTTAAAAGTAATTTATTTTTATAATGGGGTTTAGCTGCTTTTCACGGCTGTGTTTATGCGGCTTTACACCCACTTGACTCACTTCCAGACAGATATCAATATATAGGTTTTAAGATTCTTACTAGTCACATATATTCTTGTGTGGTGAATAGGGGGTGTTGAGTCCAGTTCACTGAGCAAGGAGTAGGTCTTGTCTATTACATATTGGGTGTATGGAACGGTATCTGAGCGAATTTGAAACCCTTGTTTTATGCATCACCCCACCTCACCTTTCCCGTTAAGCAGCCATAGTGTGTTTTCTAAACGTGTGACTCTGTTCTGTTTTGTAATTCAGTTCAAGTGTAGCGGTTTTTACATTCCCTCTATAAGTGATATCTTATGATAAGTGTCTTTTTCTGTGTGACTTATTTCACTTAGAATCGTCATACCTAAATCCACTCATCTTGCTTCTACTAGCCTTATGACATTGATTTCATGTCTGAGTGATATTCCTTTGTACATAAGGACCACAACTTCTTTATCCATTTTTCTCTTTCCTGGGATATTTAAGGTGTCATGAAGTGGAGGTTCTTGTCAACATAGCAGCCCTAAACATTGGGGTGCCTGTGTCTTGCTGATTTTTAGTTTTCCCAATTTATACGCCCATGAGTGGACGTGCCCTATGCTCCCTAAGCTGTGTTTTTTCGATGTTTCAGGACACACCGTACACTTCTCTAGAGTGGCTGTTGGCAATTTACATCCCGCCCATCAGCGTAGCAAGGCTGCCATTTCTCCATGGCCTGTCCTGCATTTCTGGTTTTGACACTTTTTGCAGCATGGCCCTTTTGACCGATGGGAAGCGAGACCTCTTTGTAGCGCTGATTTGCCTTTCCAGGTTGCTTGGTTGGCCAAAAAGGGTGTATGCGTTTTTTCCTGAATATATTCAGGAAAAAACGCATACGCCCTTTTTGGCCAAGGGCATCATTGTCGACGTTTTGCCGCTTTTCATGTGCTTTAAAGGCGATTCGAATCTACCTCCTGAAATCTGCTTCCTGCAATTCTGCCTTGCTTTCAAATCCTCTTCGTTGCCTTCCCTCAATATATCTGTGGATGAGAGTTATCATTTATAACTCTGCGGGTTTGTGAATTGCAGTGTCCCTGAGCTCCATTTTTCAACTCGCTTTTTTGGGAGCTGGCCACAAAAGCGCGAGATTGCCTCAGGCCTTATTCTGGTTCCTGGCGGCAGGCTGAGCCTGTGGTTAATTCTTCCTCCTGATGGGAAAATAGAGTGAC
This sequence comes from Eschrichtius robustus, assembly GCF_028021215.1. Taxonomy (NCBI): domain Eukaryota; kingdom Metazoa; phylum Chordata; class Mammalia; order Artiodactyla; family Eschrichtiidae; genus Eschrichtius; species Eschrichtius robustus. Next base: position 412,532 of record NW_027175289.1, on the reverse strand, counting down.
CTGTGCCTCTACCAACACCTAGATCTAGTCTCTCATTGGTTGCCCCTCTTCCCGTTCATCCTCAGGACAAAATGCAACCTGTAGGGAACAGGAGCTTAAAGGTGCTGATTCTCCAAGTAGGGAGATTGCTAGTAAAGTAGCTGGAAAGGCGAACCCTAGCACAAGGAGATGAGAAATGGGGTGCGTTTTAGAAACCTTTCAAAATCACACGGTGTACCATCTTCTGGGTTTCTCATGCATGTTTTCGATGTAGGAAGATGCCCTTGAACCTGGAGATTTGGGACCCATGGGATGGGTACCACGCAGTATTACTTTAAAGGGTCTGAGTTTGCTCTCCCAACCTCACCCAACCTCTCAGCCCCAAGAGTGTCCACCCTTATGTCTCATCCAGGTGTGCGTCTAGTTATGGTCAATCCAGGTTGCATCACAGCCCCTGAACGAATTTTGTAAGAATTTCTCTCTCTTTCACTGTCTTTGTTTTACGGGTTTTTAAAAGTAATTTATTTTTATAATGGGGTTTAGCTGCTTTTCACGGCTGTGTTTATGCGGCTTTACACCCACTTGACTCACTTCCAGAGAGATATCAATACATAGGTTTTACGATTCTTACTAGTCACATATATTCTTGTGCGGTGAATAGGGGGTGTTGAGTCCAGTTCACTGAGCAAGGAGTAGGTCTTGTCTATTACATATTGGGTGTATGGAACAGTATCTGAGCGAATTTGAAACCCTTGTTTTATGCATCACCCCACCTCACCTTTCCCGTTAAGCAGCCATAGTGTGTTTTCTAAACGTGTGACTCTGTTCTGTTTTGTAATTCAGTTCAAGTGTAGCGGTTTTACATTCCCTCTATAAGTGATATCTTATGATAAGTGTCTTTTTCTGTGTGACTTATTTCACTTAGAATCGTCATACCTAAATCCACTCATCTTGCTTCTACTAGCCTTATGACATTGATTTCATGTCTGAGTGATATTCCATTGTACATAAGGACCACAACTTCTTTATCCATTTTTCTCTTTCCTGGGATATTTAAGGTGTCATGAAGTGGAGGTTCTTGTCAACATAGCAGCCCTAAACATTGGGGTGCCTGTGTCTTGCTGATTTTTAGTTTTCCCAATTTATACGCCCATGAGTGGACGTGCCCTATGCTCCCTAAGCTGTGTTTTTTCGATGTTTCAGGACACACCGTACACTTCTCCAGAGTGGCTTTTGGCAATTTACATCCCGCCCATCAGCGTAGCAAGGCTGCCTTTTCTCCATGGCCTGTACTGCATTTCTGGTTTTGACACTTTTTGCAGCATGGCCCTTTTGACCGATGGGAAGCGAGACTTCTTTGTAGCGCTGATTTGCCTTTCCAGGTTGCTTGGTTGGCCAAAAAGGGCGTATGCGTTTTTTCCTGAATATATTCAGGAAAAAACGCATACGCCCTTTTTGGCCAAGGGCATCATTGTCGACGTTTTGCCGCTTTTCATGTGCTTTAAAGGCCATTCGAATCTACCTCCTGAAATCTCTTTCCTGCAATTCTGCCTTGCTTTCAAATCCTCTTCGTTGCCTTCCCTCAATATATCTGTGGATGAGAGTTATCATTTATAACTCTGCGGGTTTGTGAATTGCAGTGTCCCTGAGCTCCATTTTTCAACTCGCTATTTTGGGAGCTGGCCGCAAAAGCGCGGGATTGCCTCAGGCCCTATTCTGGTTCCTGGAGGCAGGCAGAGCCTGTGGTTAATTCTTCTTCCTGATGGGAAAATAGAGTGACCTGTGCCTGTCCCAACACCTAGATCTAGTCTCTCATTGGTTGCCCCTCTTCCCGTTCATCCTCAGGACAAATTGCAACCTGTAGGGAACAGGAGCTTAAAGGTGCTGATTCTCCAAGTAGGGAGATTGCTAGTAAAGTAGCTGGAAAGGCGAACCCGAGCACAAGGAGATGAGAAATTGGGTGCGTTTTAGAAACCTTTCAAAATCACACGGTGCACCATCTTCTGGGTTTCTCATGCATGTTTTCGATGTAGGAAGATTCCCTTGAACCTGGAGATTTGGGACCCATGGGATGGGTACCACACAGTATTACTTTAAAGGGTCTGCGTTTGCTCACCCAACCTCACCCAACCTCTAAGCCCCAAGAGTGTCCACCCTTATGTCTCATCCAGCTGTGGGTCTAGATATGGTCAATCCAGGTTGCATCACAGCCTCTGAACGAATTTTGTAAGAATTTCTCTCTCTTTCACTGTCTTTGTTTTACGGGTTTTTAAAAGTAATTTATTTTTATAATGGGGTTTAGCTGCTTTTCACGGCTGTGTTTTTGCAGCTTTACACCCACTTGACACACTTCCAGAGAGATATCAATACATAGGTTTTAAGATTCTTACTAGTCACATATATTCTTGTGCGGTGAATAGGGGGTGTTGAGTCCAGTTCACTGAGCAAGGAGTAGGTCTTGTCTATTACATATTGGGTGTATGGAACGGTATCTGAGCGAATTTGAAACCCTTGTTTTATGCATCACCCCACCTCACCTTTCCCGTTAAGCAGCCATAGTGTGTTTTCTAAACGTGTGACTCTGTTCTGTTTTGTAATTCAGTTCAAGTGTAGCGGTTTTTACATTCCCTCTATAAGTGATATCTTATGATAAGTGTCTTTTTCTGTGTGACTTATTTCACTTAGAATCGTCATACCTAAATCCACTCATCTTGCTTCTACTAGCCTTATGACATTGATTTCATGTCTGAGTGATATTCCTTTGTACATAAGGACCACAACTTCTTTATCCATTTTTCTCTTTCCTGGGATATTTAAGGTGTCATGAAGTGGAGGTTCTTGTCAACATAGCAGCCCTAAACATTGGGGTGCCTGTGTCTTGCTGATTTTTAGTTTTCCCAATTTATACGCCCATGAGTGGACGTGCCCTATGCTCCCTAAGCTGTGTTTTTTCGATGTTTCAGGACACACCGTACACTTCTCTAGAGTGGCTGTTGGCAATTTACATCCCGCCCATCAGCGTAGCAAGGCTGCCATTTCTCCATGGCCTGTCCTGCATTTCTGGTTTTGACACTTTTTGCAGCATGGCCCTTTTGACCGATGGGAAGCGAGACCTCTTTGTAGCGCTGATTTGCCTTTCCAGGTTGCTTGGTTGGCCAAAAGGGCGTATGCGTTTTTTCCTGAATATATTCAGGAAAAAACGCATACGCCCTTTTTGGCCAAGGGCATCATTGTCGACGTTTTGCCGCTTTTCATGTGCTTTAAAGGCGATTCGAATCTACCTCCTGAAATCTGCTTCCTGCAATTCTGCCTTGCTTTCAAATCCTCTTCGTTGCCTTCCCTCAATATATCTGTGGATGAGAGTTATCATTTATAACTCTGTGGGTTTGTGAATTGCAGTGTCCCTGAGCTCCATTTTTCAACTCGCTTTTTTGGGAGCTGGCCACAAAAGCGCGAGATTGCCTCAGGCCTTATTCTGGTTCCTGGCGGCAGGCTGAGCCTGTGGTTAATTCTTCTTCCTGATGGGAAAATAGAGTGACCTGTGCCTCTACCAACACCTAGATCTAGTCTCTCATTGGTTGCCCCTCTTCCCGTTCATCCTCAGGACAAATTGCAACCTGTAGGGAACAGGAGCTTAAAGGTGCTGATTCTCCAAGTAGGGAGATTGCTAGTAAAGTAGCTGGAAAGGCGAACCCTAGCACAAGGAGATGAGAAATGGGGTGCGTTTTAGAAACCTTTCAAAATCACACGGTGTACCATCTTCTGGGTTTCTCATGCATGTTTTCGATGTAGGAAGATGCCCTTGAACCTGGAGATTTGGGACCCATGGGATGGGTACCACGCAGTATTACTTTAAAGGGTCTGCGTTTGCTCTCCCAACCTCACCCAACCTCTCAGCCCCAAGAGTGTCCACCCTTATGTCTCATCCAGGTGTGGGTCTAGATATGGTCAATCCAGGTTGCATCACAGCCCCTGAACGAATTTTGTAAGAATTTCTCTCTCTTTCACTGTCTTTGTTTTACGGGTTTTTAAAAGTAATTTATTTTTATAATGGGGTTTAGCTGCTTTTCACGGCTGTGTTTATGCGGCTTTACACCCACTTGGCTCACTTCCAGAGAGATATCAATACATAGGTTTTACGATTCTTACTAGTCAGATATATTCTTGTGCGGTGAATAGGGGGTGTTGAGTCCAGTTCACTGAGCAAGGAGTAGGTCTTGTCTATTACATATTGGGTGTATGGAACGGTATCTGAGCGAATTTGAAACCCTTGTTTTATGCATCACCCCACCTCACCTTTCCCGTTAAGCAGCCATAGTGTGTTTTCTAAACGTGTGACTCTGTTCTGTTTTGTAATTCAGTTCAAGTGTAGCGGTTTTTACATTCCCTCTATAAGTGATAGCTTATGATAAGTGTCTTTTTCTGTGTGACTTATTTCACTTAGAATCGTCATACCTAAATCCACTCATCTTGCTTCTACTAGCCTTATGACATTGATTTCATGTCTGAGGGATATTCCTTTGTACATAAGGACCACAACTTCTTTATCCATTTATCTCTTTCCTGGGATATTTAAGGTGTCATGAAGTGGAGGTTCTTGTCAACATAGCAGCCCTAAACATTGGGGTGCCTGTGTCTTGCTGATTTTTAGTTTTCCCAATTTATACGCCCATGAGTGGATGTGCCCTATGCTCCCTAAGCTGTGTTTTTTCGATGTTTCAGGACACACCGTACACTTCTCCAGAGTGGCTTTTGGCAATTTACATCCCGCCCATTAGCGTAGCAAGGCTGCCATTTCTCCATGGCCTGTACTGCATTTCTGGTTTTCTCAATTTTTGCAGCATGGCCCTTTTGACCGATGGGAAGCGAGACTTCTTTGTAGCGCTGATTTGCCTTTCCAGGTTGCTTGGTTGGCCAAAAAGGGCGTATGCGTTTTTTCCTGAATATATTCAGGAAAAAACGCATACGCCCTTTTTGGCCAAGGGCATCACTGTCGACGTTTTGCCACTTTTCATGTGCTTTAAAGGCGATTCGAATCTACCTCCTGAAACCTGTTTCCTGCAATTCTGCCTTGCTTTCAAATCCTCTTCGTTGCCTTCCCTCAATATATCTGTGGATGAGAGTTATCATTTATAACTCTGCAGGTTTGTGAATTGCAGTGCCCCTGAGCTCCATTTTTCAACTCGCTTTTTTGGGAGCTGGCCGCAAAAGCACGGGATTGCCTCAGGCCCTATTCTGGTTCCCAGCGGCAGGCTGAGCCTGTGTTTAATTCTTCTTCCTGATGGGAAATTAGAGTGACCTGTGCCTGTCCCAACACCTAGATCTAGTCTCTCATTGGTTGCCCCTCTTCCCGTTCATCCTCAGGACAAATTGCAACCTGTAGGGAACAGGAGCTTAAAGGTGCTGATTCTCCAAGTAGGGAGATTGCTAGTAAAGTAGCTGGAAAGGCGAACCCGAGCACAAGGAGATGAGAAATTGGGTGCGTTTTAGAAACCTTTCAAAATCACACGGTGTACCATCTTCTGGGTTTCTCATGCATGTTTTCGATGTAGGAAGATGCCCTTGAACCTGGAGATTTGGGACCCATGGGATGGGTACCACACAGTATTACTTTAAAGGATCTGCGTTTGCTCACCCAACCTCACCCAACCTCTAAGCCCCAAGAGTGTCCACCCTTATGTCTCATCCAGCTGTGGGTCTAGATATGGTCAATCCAGGTTGCATCACAGCCTCTGAACGAATTTTGTAAGAATTTCTCTCTCTTTCACTGTCTTTGTTTTACGGGTTTTTAAAAGTAATTTATTTTTATAATGGGGTTTAGCTGCTTTTCACGGCTGTGTTTATGCGGCTTTACACCCACTTGACTCACTTCCAGACAGATATCAATATATAGGTTTTAAGGTTCTTACTAGACACATATATTCTTGTGCGGTGAATAGGGGGTGTTGAGTCCAGTTCACTGAGCAAGGAGTAGGTCTTGTCTATTACATATTGGGTGTATGGAACGGTATCTGAGCGAATTTGAAACCCTTGTTTTATGCATCACCCCACCTCACCTTTCCCGTTAAGCAGCCATAGTGTGTTTTCTAAACGTGTGACTCTGTTCTGTTTTGTAATTCAGTTCAAGTGTAGCGGTTTTTACATTCCCTCTATAAGTGATATCTTATGATAAGTGTCTTTTTCTGTGTGACTTATTTCACTTAGAATCGTCATACCTAAATCCACTCATCTTGCTTCTACTAGCCTTATGACATTGATTTCATGTCTGAGTGATATTCCTTTGTACATAAGGACCACAACTTCTTTATCCATTTTTCTCTTTCCTGGGATATTTAAGGTGTCATGAAGTGGAGGTTCTTGTCAACATAGCAGCCCTAAACATTGGGGTGCCTGTGTCTTGCTGATTTTTAGTTTTCCCAATTTATACGCCCATGAGTGGACGTGCCCTATGCTCCCTAAGCTGTGTTTTTTCGATGTTTCAGGACACACCGTACACTTCTCTAGAGTGGCTGTTGGCAATTTACATCCCGCCCATCAGCGTAGCAAGGCTGCCATTTCTCCATGGCCTGTCCTGCATTTCTGGTTTTGACACTTTTTGCAGCATGGCCCTTTTGACCGATGGGAAGCGAGACCTCTTTGTAGCGCTGATTTGCCTTTCCAGGTTGCTTGGTTGGCCAAAAAGGGCGTATGCGTTTTTTCCTGAATATATTCAGGAAAAAACGCATACGCCCTTTTTGGCCAAGGGCATCATTGTCGACGTTTTGCCGCTTTTCATGTGCTTTAAAGGCGATTCGAATCTACCTCCTGAAATCTGCTTCCTGAAATTCTGCCTTGCTTTCAAATCCTCTTCGTTGCCTTCCCTCAATATATCTGTGGATGAGAGTTATCATTTATAACTCTGTGGGTTTGTGAATTGCAGTGTCCCTGAGCTGCATTTTTCAACTCGCTTTTTTGGGAGCTGGCCACAAAAGCGCGAGATTGCCTCAGGCCTTATTCTGGTTCCTGGCGGCAGGCTGAGCCTGTGGTTAATTCTTCTTCCTGATGGGAAAATAGAGTGACCTGTGCCTCTACCAACACCTAGATCTAGTCTCTCATTGGTTGCCCCTCTTCCCGTTCATCCTCAGGACAAATTGCAACCTGTAGGGAACAGGAGCTTAAAGGTGCTGATTCTCCAAGTAGGGAGATTGCTAGTAAAGTAGCTGGAAAGGCGAACCCTAGCACAAGGAGATGAGAAATGGGGTGCGTTTTAGAAACCTTTCAAAATCACACGGTGTACCATCTTCTGGGTTTCTCATGCATGTTTTCGATGTAGGAAGATGCCCTTGAACCTGGAGAATTGGGACCCATGGGATGGGTACCACGCAGTATTACTTTAAAGGGTCTGAGTTTGCTCTCCCAACCTCACCCAACCTCTCAGCCCCAAGAGTGTCCACCCTTATGTCTCATCCAGGAGTGGGTCTAGTTATGGTCAATCCAGGTTGCATCACAGCCCCTGAACGAATTTTGTAAGAATTTCTCTCTCTTTCACTGTCTTTGTTTTACGGGTTTTTAAAAGTAATTTATTTTTATAATGGGGTTTAGCTGCTTTTCACGGCTGTGTTTATGCGGCTTTACACCCACTTGACTCACTTCCAGAGAGATATCAATACATAGGTTTTACGATTCTTACTAGTCACATATATTCTTGTGCGGTGAATAGGGGGTGTTGAGTCCAGTTCACTGAGCAAGGAGTAGGTCTTGTCTATTACATATTGGGTGTATGGAACAGTATCTGAGCGAATTTGAAACCCTTGTTTTATGCATCACCCCACCTCACCTTTCCCGTTAAGCAGCCATAGTGTGTTTTCTAAACGTGTGACTCTGTTCTGTTTTGTAATTCAGTTCAAGTGTAGCGGTTTTTACATTCCCTCTATAAGTGATATCTTATGATAAGTGTCTTTTTCTGTGTGACTTATTTCACTTAGAATCGTCATACCTAAATCCACTCATCTTGCTTCTACTAGCCTTATGACATTGATTTCATGTCTGAGTGATATTCCATTGTACATAAGGACCACAACTTCTTTATCCATTTTTCTCTTTCCTGGGATATTTAAGGTGTCATGAAGTGGAGGTTCTTGTCAACATAGCAGCCCTAAACATTGGGGTGCCTGTGTCTTGCTGATTTTTAGTTTTCCCAATTTATACGCCCATGAGTGGACGTGCCCTATGCTCCCTAAGCTCTGTTTTTTCGATGTTTCAGGACACACCGTACACTTCTCCAGAGTGGCTTTTGGCAATTTACATCCCGCCCATCAGCGTAGCAAGGCTGCCTTTTCTCCATGGCCTGTACTGCATTTCTGGTTTTGACACTTTTTGCAGCATGGCCCTTTTGACCGATGGGAAGCGAGACTTCTTTGTAGCGCTGATTTGCCTTTCCAGGTTGCTTGGTTGGCCAAAAAGGGCGTATGCGTTTTTTCCTGAATATATTCAGGAAAAAACGCATACGCCCTTTTTGGCCAAGGGCATCATTGTCGACGTTTTGCCGCTTTTCATGTGCTTTAAAGGCCATTCGAATCTACCTCCTGAAATCTCTTTCCTGCAATTCTGCCTTGCTTTCAAATCCTCTTCGTTGCCTTCCCTCAATATATCTGTGCATGAGAGTTATCATTTATAACTCTGCGGGTTTGTGAATTGCAGTGTCCCTGAGCTCCATTTTTCAACTCGCTATTTTGGGAGCTGGCCGCAAAAGCGCGGGATTGCCTCAGGCCCTATTCTGGTTCCTGGAGGCAGGCAGAGCCTGTGGTTAATTCTTCTTCCTGATGGGAAAATAGAGTGACCTGTGCCTGTCCCAACACCTAGATCTAGTCTCTCATTGGTTGCCCCTCTTCCCGTTCATCCTCAGGACAAATTGCAACCTGTAGGGAACAGGAGCTTAAAGGTGCTGATTCTCCAAGTAGGGAGATTGCTAGTAAAGTAGCTGGAAAGGCGAACCCGAGCACAAGGAGATGAGAAATTGGGTGCGTTTTAGAAACCTTTCAAAATCACACGGTGCACCATCTTCTGGGTTTCTCATGCATGTTTTCGATGTAGGAAGATTCCCTTGAACCTGGAGATTTGGGACCCATGGGATGGGTACCACACAGTATTACTTTAAAGGGTCTGCGTTTGCTCACCCAACCTCACCCAACCTCTGAGCCCCAAGAGTGTCCACCCTTATGTCTCATCCAGCTGTGGGTCTAGATATGGTCAATCCAGGTTGCATCACAGCCTCTGAACGAATTTTGTAAGAATTTCTCTCTCTTTCACTGTCTTTGTTTTACGGGTTTTTAAAAGTAATTTATTTTTATAATGGGGTTTAGCTGCTTTTCACGGCTGTGTTTTTGCAGCTTTACACCCACTTGACACACTTCCAGAGAGATATCAATACATAGGTTTTAAGATTCTTACTAGTCACATATATTCTTGTGCGGTGAATAGGGGGTGTTGAGTCCAGTTCACTGAGCAAGGAGTAGGTCTTGTCTATTACATATTGGGTGTATGGAACGGTATCTGAGCGAATTTGAAACCCTTCTTTTATGCATCACCCCACCTCACCTTTCCCGTTAAGCAGCCAAAGTGTGTTTTCTAAACGTGTGACTCTGTTCTGTTTTGTAATTCAGTTCAGGTGTAGCGGTTTTTACATTCCCTCTATAAGTGATAGCTTATGATAAGTGTCTTTTTCTGTGTCACTTATTTCACTTAAAATCGTCATACCTAAATCCACTCATCTTGCTTCTACTAGCCTTATGACATTGATTTCATGTCTGAGTGATATTCCTTTGTACATAAGGACCACAACTTCTTTATCCATTTTTCTCTTTCCTGGGATATTTAAGGTGTCATGAAGTGGAGGTTCTTGTCAACATAGCAGCCCTAAACATTGGGGTGCCTGTGTCTTGCTGATTTTTAGTTTTCCCAATTTATACGCCCATGAGTGGACGTGCCCTATGCTCCCTAAGCTGTGTTTTTTCGATGTTTCAGGACACACCGTACACTTCTCCAGAGTGGCTGTTGGCAATTTACATCCCGGCCATCAGCGTAGCAAGGCTGCCATTTCTCCATGGCCTGTCCTGCATTTCTGGTTTTGACACTTTTTGCAGCATGGCCCTTTTGACCGATGGGAAGCGAGACCTCTTTGTAGCGCTGATTTGCCTTTCCAGGTTGCTTGGTTGGCCAAAAAGGGCGTATGCGTTTTTTCCTGAATATATTCAGGAAAAAACGCATACGCCCTTTTTGGCCAAGGGCATCATTGTCGACGTTTTGCCGCTTTTCATGTGCTTTAAAGGCCATTCGAATCTACCTCCTGAAATCTCTTTCCTGCAATTCTGCCTTGCTTTCAAATCCTCTTCGTTGCCTTCCCTCAATATATCTGTGGATGAGAGTTATCATTTATAACTCTGCGGGTTTGTGAATTGCAGTGTCCCTGAGCTCCATTTTTCAACTCGCTTTTTTGGGAGCTGGCCGCAAAAGCGCGGGATTGCCTCAGGCCCTATTCTGGTTCCTGGAGGCAGGCAGAGCCTGTGGTTAATTCTTCTTCCTGATGGGAAAATAGAGTGACCTGTGCCTGTCCCAACCCCTAGATCTAGTCTCTCATTGGTTGCCCCTCTTCCCGTTCATCCTCAGGACAAATTGCAACCTGTAGGGAACAGGAGCTTAAAGGTGCTGATTCTCCAAGTAGGGAGATTGCTAGTAAAGTAGCTGGAAAGGCGAACCCGAGCACAAGGAAATGAGAAATTGGGTGCGTTTTAGAAACCTTTCAAAATCACACGGTGCACCATCTTCTGGGTTTCTCATGCATGTTTTCGATGTAGGAAGATGCCCTTGAACCTGGAGATTTGGGACCCATGGGATGGGTACCACACAGTATTACTTTAAAGGGTCTGTGTTTGCTCACCCAACCTCACCCAACCTCTAAGCCCCAAGAGTGTCCACCCTTATGTCTCATCCAGCTGTGGGTCTAGATATGGTCAATCCAGGTTGCATCACAGCCTCTGAACGAATTTTGTAAGAATTTCTCTCTCTTTCACTGTCTTTGTTTTACGGGTTTTTAAAAGTAATTTATTTTTATAATGGGGTTTAGCTGCTTTTCACGGCTGTGTTTTTGCAGCTTTACACCCACTTGACACACTTCCAGAGAGATATCAATACATAGGTTTTAAGATTCTTACTAGTCACATATATTCTTGTGCGGTGAATAGGGGGTGTTGAGTCCAGTTCACTGAGCAAGGAGTAGGTCTTGTCTATTACATATTGGGTGTATGGAACGGTATCTGAGCGAATTTGAAACCCTTGTTTTATGCATCACCCCACCTCACCTTTCCCGTTAAGCAGCCAAAGTGTGTTTTCTAAACGTGTGACTCTGTTCTGTTTTGTAATTCAGTTCAGGTGTAGCGGTTTTTACATTCCCTCTATAAGTGATAGCTTATGATAAGTGTCTTTTTCTGTGTGACTTATTTCACTTAGAATCGTCATACCTAAATCCACTCATCTTGCTTCTACTAGCCTTATGACATTGATTTCATGTCTGAGTGATATTCCTTTGTACATAAGGACCACAACTTCTTTATCCATTTTTCTCTTTCCTGGGATATTTAAGGTGTCATGAAGTGGAGGTTCTTGTCAACATAGCAGCCCTAAACATTGGGGTGCCTGTGTCTTGCTGATTTTTAGTTTTCCCAATTTATACGCCCATGAGTGGACGTGCCCTATGCTCCCTAAGCTGTGTTTTTTCGATGTTTCAGGACACACCGTACACTTCTCCAGAGTGGCTGTTGGCAATTTACATCCCGCCCATCAGCGTAGCAAGGCTGCCATTTCTCCATGGCCTGTCCTGCATTTCTGGTTTTGACACTTTTTGCAGCATGGCCCTTTTGACCGATGGGAAGCGAGACCTCTTTGTAGCGCTGATTTGCCTTTCCAGGTTGCTTGGTTGGCCAAAAAGGGCGTATGCGTTTTTTCCTGAATATATTCAGGAAAAAACGCATACGCCCTTTTTGGCCATGGGCATCATTGTCGATGTTTTGCCGCTTTTCATGTGCTTTAAAGGCGATTCGAATCTACCTCCTGAAATCTGTTTCCTGCAATTCTGCCTTGCTTTCAAATCCTCTTCGTTGCCTTCCCTCAATATATCTGTGGATGAGAGTTATCCCTTATAACTCTGCGGGTTTGTGAATTGCAGTGTCCCTGAGCTCCATTTTTCAACTCGCTTTTTTGGGAGCTGGCCGCAAAAGCGCGGGATTGCCTCAGGCCCTATTCTGGTTCCTGGCGGCTGGCTGAGCCTGTGGTTAATTCTTCTTCCTGATGGGAAAATAGAGTGACCTGGGCCTGTCCCAACACCTAGATCTAGTCTCTCATTGGTTGCCCCTCTTCCCGTTCATCCTCAGGACAAATTGCAACCTGTAGGGAACAGGAGCTTAAAGATGCTGATTCTCCAAGTAGGGAGATTGCTAGTAAAGTAGCTGGAAAGGCGAACGCGAGCACAAGGAGACGAGAAATTGGGTGCGTTTTAGAAACCTTTCAAAATCACACGGTGTACCATCTTCTGGGTTTCTCATGCATGTTTTCGATGTAGGAAGATGCCCTTGAACCTGGAGATTTGGGACCCATGGGATGGGTACCACACAGTATTACTTTAAAGGATCTGCGTTTGCTCACCCAACCTCACCCAACCTCTAAGCCCCAAGAGTGTCCACCCTTATGTCTCATCCAGCTGTGGGTCTAGATATGGTCAATCCAGGTTGCATCACAGCCTCTGAACGAATTTTGTAAGAATTTCTCTCTCTTTCACTGTCTTTGTTTACGGGTTTTTAAAAGTAATTTATTTTTATAATGGGGTTTAGCTGCTTTTCATGGCTCTGTTTATGCGGCTTTACACCCACTTGACTCACTTCCAGACAGATATCAATATATAGGTTTTAAGATTCTTACTAGTCACATATATTCTTGTGCGGTGAATAGGGGGTGTTGAGTCCAGTTCACTGAGCAAGGAGTAGGTCTTGTCTATTACATATTGGGTGTATGGAACGGTATCTGAGCGAATTTGAAACCCTTGTTTTATGCATCACCCCACCTCACCTTTCCCGTTAAGCAGCCATAGTGTGTTTTCTAAACGTGTGACTCTGTTCTGTTTTGTAATTCAGTTCAAGTGTAGCGGTTTTTACATTCCCTCTATAAGTGATATCTTATGATAAGTGTCTTTTTCTGTGTGACTTATTTCACTTAGAATCGTCATACCTAAATCCACTCATCTTGCTTCTACTAGCCTTATGACATTGATTTCATGTCTGAGTGATATTCCTTTGTACATAAGGACCACAACTTCTTTATCCATTTTTCTCTTTCCTGGGATATTTAAGGTGTCATGAAGTGGAGGTTCTTGTCAACATAGCAGCCCTAAACATTGGGGTGCCTGTGTCTTGCTGATTTTTAGTTTTCCCAATTTATACGCCCATGAGTGGACGTGCCCTATGCTCCCTAAGCTGTGTTTTTTCGATGTTTCAGGACACACCGTACACTTCTCTAGAGTGGCTGTTGGCAATTTACATCCCGCCCATCAGCGTAGCAAGGCTGCCATTTCTCCATGGCCTGTCCTGCATTTCTGGTTTTGACACTTTTTGCAGCATGGCCCTTTTGACCGATGGGAAGCGAGACCTCTTTGTAGCGCTGATTTGCCTTTCCAGGTTGCTTGGTTGGCCAAAAAGGGCGTATGCGTTTTTTCCTGAATATATTCAGGAAAAAACGCATACGCCCTTTTTGGCCAAGGGCATCATTGTCGACGTTTTGCCGCTTTTCATGTGGTTTAAAGGCGATTCGAATCTACCTCCTGAAATCTGCTTCCTGCAATTCTGCCTTGCTTTCAAATCCTCTTCGTTGCCTTCCCTCAATATATCTGTGGATGAGAGTTATCATTTATAACTCTGCGGGTTTGTGAATTGCAGTGTCCCTGAGCTCCATTTTTCAACTCGCTTTTTTGGGAGCTGGCCACAAAAGCGCGAGATTGCCTCAGGCCCTATTCTGGTTCCTGGAGGCAGGCAGAGCCTGTGGTTAATTCTTCTTCCTGATGGGAAAATAGAGTGACCTGTGCCTGTCCCAACACCTAGATCTAGTCTCTCATTGGTTGCCCCTCTTCCCGTTCATCCTCAGGACAAATTGCAACCTGTAGGGAACAGGAGCTTAAAGGTGCTGATTCTCCAAGTAGGGAGATTGCTAGTAAAGTAGCTGGAAAGGCGAACCCGAGCACAAGGAGATGAGAAATTGGGTGCGTTTTAGAAACCTTTCAAAATCACACGGTGCACCATCTTCTGGGTTTCTCATGCATGTTTTCGATGTAGGAAGATGCCCTTGAACCTGGAGATTTGGGACCCATGGGATGGGTACCACACAGTATTACTTTAAAGGGTCTGCGTTTGCTCACCCAACCTCACCCAACCTCTAAGCCCCAAGAGTGTCCACCCTTATGTCTCATCCAGCTGTGGGTCTAGATATGGTCAATCCAGGTTGCATCACAGCCTCTGAACGAATTTTGTAAGAATTTCTCTCTCTTTCACTGTCTTTGTTTTACGGGTTTTTAAAAGTAATTTATTTTTATAATGGGGTTTAGCTGCTTTTCACGGCTGTGTTTTTGCAGCTTTACACCCACTTGACACACTTCCAGAGAGATATCAATACATAGGTTTTAAGATTCTTACTAGTCACATATATTCTTGTGCGGTGAATAGGGGGTGTTGAGTCCAGTTCACTGAGCAAGGAGTAGGTCTTGTCTATTACATATTGGGTGTATGGAACGGTATCTGAGCGAATTTGAAACCCTTGTTTTATGCATCACCCCACCTCACCTTTCCCGTTAAGCAGCCAAAGTGTGTTTTCTAAACGTGTGACTCTGTTCTGTTTTGTAATTCAGTTCAGGTGTAGCGGTTTTTACATTCCCTCTATAAGTGATAGCTTATGATAAGTGTCTTTTTCTGTGTGACTTATTTCACTTAGAATCGTCATACCTAAATCCACTCATCTTGCTTCTACTAGCCTTATGACATTGATTTCATGTCTGAGTGATATTCCTTTGTACATAAGGACCACAACTTCTTTATCCATTTTTCTCTTTCCTGGGATATTTAAGGTGTCATGAAGTGGAGGTTCTTGTCAACATAGCAGCCCTAAACATTGGGGTGCCTGTGTCTTGCTGATTTTTAGTTTTCCCAATTTATACGCCCATGAGTGGACGTGCCCTATGCTCCCTAAGCTGTGTTTTTTCGATGTTTCAGGACACACCGTACACTTCTCCAGAGTGGCTGTTGGCAATTTACATCCCGCCCATCAGCGTAGCAAGGCTGCCATTTCTCCATGGCCTGTCCTGCATTTCTGGTTTTGACACTTTTTGCAGCATGGCCCTTTTGACCGATGGGAAGCGAGACCTCTTTGTAGCGCTGATTTGCCTTTCCAGGTTGCTTGGTTGGCCAAAAAGGGCGTATGCGTTTTTTCCTGAATATATTCAGGAAAAAACGCATACGCCCTTTTTGGCCATGGGCATCATTGTCGATGTTTTGCCGCTTTTCATGTGCTTTAAAGGCGATTCGAATCTACCTCCTGAAATCTGTTTCCTGCAATTCTGCCTTGCTTTCAAATCCTCTTCGTTGCCTTCCCTCAATATATCTGTGGATGAGAGTTATCCCTTATAACTCTGCGGGTTTGTGAATTGCAGTGTCCCTGAGCTCCATTTTTCAACTCGCTTTTTTGGGAGCTGGCCGCAAAAGCGCGGGATTGCCTCAGGCCCTATTCTGGTTCCTGGCGGCTGGCTGAGCCTGTGGTTAATTCTTCTTCCTGATGGGAAAATAGAGTGACCTGGGCCTGTCCCAACACCTAGATCTAGTCTCTCATTGGTTGCCCCTCTTCCCGTTCATCCTCAGGACAAATTGCAACCTGTAGGGAACAGGAGCTTAAAGGTGCTGATTCTCCAAGTAGGGAGATTGCTAGTAAAGTAGCTGGAAAGGCGAACGCGAGCACAAGGAGACGAGAAATTGGGTGCGTTTTAGAAACCTTTCAAAATCACACGGTGTACCATCTTCTGGGTTTCTCATGCATGTTTTCGATGTAGGAAGATGCCCTTGAACCTGGAGATTTGGGACCCATGGGATGGGTACCACACAGTATTACTTTAAAGGATCTGCGTTTGCTCACCCAACCTCACCCAACCTCTAAGCCCCAAGAGTGTCCACCCTTATGTCTCATCCAGCTGTGGGTCTAGATATGGTCAATCCAGGTTGCATCACAGCCTCTGAACGAATTTTGTAAGAATTTCTCTCTCTTTCACTGTCTTTGTTTACGGGTTTTTAAAAGTAATTTATTTTTATAATGGGGTTTAGCTGCTTTTCATGGCTCTGTTTATGCGGCTTTACACCCACTTGACTCACTTCCAGACAGATATCAATATATAGGTTTTAAGATTCTTACTAGTCACATATATTCTTGTGCGGTGAATAGGGGGTGTTGAGTCCAGTTCACTGAGCAAGGAGTAGGTCTTGTCTATTACATATTGGGTGTATGGAACGGTATCTGAGCGAATTTGAAACCCTTGTTTTATGCATCACCCCACCTCACCTTTCCCGTTAAGCAGCCATAGTGTGTTTTCTAAACGTGTGACTCTGTTCTGTTTTGTAATTCAGTTCAAGTGTAGCGGTTTTTACATTCCCTCTATAAGTGATATCTTATGATAAGTGTCTTTTTCTGTGTGACTTATTTCACTTAGAATCGTCATACCTAAATCCACTCATCTTGCTTCTACTAGCCTTATGACATTGATTTCATGTCTGAGTGATATTCCTTTGTACATAAGGAACACAACTTCTTTATCCATTTTTCTCTTTCCTGGGATATTTAAGGTGTCATGAAGTGGAGGTTCTTGTCAACATAGCAGCCCTAAACATTGGGGTGCCTGTGTCTTGCTGATTTTTAGTTTTCCCAATTTATACGCCCATGAGTGGACGTGCCCTATGCTCCCTAAGCTGTGTTTTTTCGATGTTTCAGGACACACCGTACACTTCTCTAGAGTGGCTGTTGGCAATTTACATCCCGCCCATCAGCGTAGCAAGGCTGCCATTTCTCCATGGCCTGTCCTGCATTTCTGGTTTTGACACTTTTTGCAGCATGGCCCTTTTGACCGATGGGAAGCGAGACCTCTTTGTAGCGCTGATTTGCCTTTCCAGGTTGCTTGGTTGGCCAAAAAGGGCGTATGCGTTTTTTCCTGAATATATTCAGGAAAAAACGCATACGCCCTTTTTGGCCAAGGGCATCATTGTCGACGTTTTGCCGCTTTTCATGTGGTTTAAAGGCGATTCGAATCTACCTCCTGAAATCTGCTTCCTGCAATTCTGCCTTGCTTTCAAATCCTCTTCGTTGCCTTCCCTCAATATATCTGTGGATGAGAGTTATCATTTATAACTCTGCGGGTTTGTGAATTGCAGTGTCCCTGAGCTCCATTTTTCAACTCGCTTTTTTGGGAGCTGGCCACAAAAGCGCGAGATTGCCTCAGGCCTTATTCTGGTTCCTGGCGGCAGGCTGAGCCTGTGGTTAATTCTTCTTCCTGATGGGAAAATAGAGTGACCTGTGCCTGTCCCAACACCTAGATCTAGTCTCTCATTGGTTGCCCCTCTTCCCGTTCATCCTCAGGACAAATTGCAACCTGTAGGGAACAGGAGCTTAAAGGTGCTGATTCTCCAAGTAGGGAGATTGCTAGTAAAGTAGCTGGAAAGGCGAACCCGAGCACAAGGAGATGAGAAATTGGGTGCGTTTTAGAAACCTTTCAAAATCACACGGTGCACCATCTTCTGGGTTTCTCATGCATGTTTTCGATGTAGGAAGATGCCCTTGAACCTGGAGATTTGGGACCCATGGGATGGGTACCACACAGTATTACTTTAAAGGGTCTGCGTTTGCTCACCCAACCTCACCCAACCTCTAAGCCCCAAGAGTGTCCACCCTTATGTCTCATCCAGCTGTGGGTCTAGATATGGTCAATCCAGGTTGCATCACAGCCTCTGAACGAATTTTGTAAGAATTTCTCTCTCTTTCACTGTCTTTGTTTTACGGGTTTTTAAAAGTAATTTATTTTTATAATGGGGTTTAGCTGCTTTTCACGGCTTTGTTTTTGCAGCTTTACACCCACTTGACACACTTCCAGAGAGATATCAATACATAGGTTTTAAGATTCTTACTAGTCACATATATTCTTGTGCGGTGAATAGGGGGTGTTGAGTCCAGTTCACTGAGCAAGGAGTAGGTCTTGTCTATTACATATTGGGTGTATGGAACGGTATCTGAGCGAATTTGAAACCCTTGTTTTATGCATCACCCCACCTCACCTTTCCCGTTAAGCAGCCATAGTGTGTTTTCTAAACGTGTGACTCTGTTCTGTTTTGTAATTCAGTTCAGGTGTAGCGGTTTTTACATTCCCTCTATAAGTGATAGCTTATGATAAGTGTCTTTTTCTGTGTGACTTATTTCACTTATAATCGTCATACCTAAATCCACTCATCTTGCTTCTACTAGCCTTATGACATTGATTTCATGTCTGAGTGATATTCCTTTGTACATAAGGACCACAACTTCTTTATCCATTTTTCTCTTTCCTGGGATATTTAAGGTGTCATGAAGTGGAGGTTCTTGTCAACATAGCAGCCCTAAACATTGGGGTGCCTGTGTCTTGCTGATTTTTAGTTTTCCCAATTTATACGCCCATGAGTGGACGTGCCCTATGCTCCCTAAGCTGTGTTTTTTCGATGTTTCAGGACACACCGTACACTTCTCCAGAGTGGCTGTTGGCAATTTACATCCCGCCCATCAGCGTAGCAAGGCTGCCATTTCTCCATGGCCTGTCCTGCATTTCTGGTTTTGACACTTTTTGCAGCATGGCCCTTTTGACCGATGGGAAGCGAGACCTCTTTGTAGCGCTGATTTGCCTTTCCAGGTTGCTTGGTTGGCCAAAAAGGGCGTATGCGTTTTTTCCTGAATATATTCAGGAAAAAACGCATACGCCCTTTTTGCCCATGGGCATCATTGTCGACGTTTTGCCGCTTTTCATGTGCTTTAAAGGCGATTCGAATCTACCTCCTGAAATCTGTTTCCTGCAATTCTGCCTTGCTTTCAAATCCTCTTCGTTGCCTTCCCTCAATATATCTGTGGATGAGAGTTATCCCTTATAACTCTGCGGGTTTGTGAATTGCAGTGTCCCTGAGCTCCATTTTTCAACTCGCTTTTTTGGGAGCTGGCCGCAAAAGCGCGGGATTGCCTCAGGCCCTATTCTGGTTCCTGGTGGCAGGCTGAGCCTGTGGTTAATTCTTCTTCCTGATGGGAAAATAGAGTGACCTGGGCCTGTCCCAACACCTAGATCTAGTCTCTCATTGGTTGCCCCTCTTCCCGTTCATCCTCAGGACAAATTGCAACCTGTAGGGAACAGGAGCTTAAAGGTGCTGATTCTCCAAGTAGGGAGATTGCTAGTAAAGTAGCTGGAAAGGCGAACCCTAGCACAAGGAGATGAGAAATGGGGTGCATTTTAGAAACCTTTCAAAATCACACGGTGTACCATCTTCTGGGTTTCTCATGCATGTTTTCGATGTAGGAAGATGCCCTTGAACCTGGAGATTTGGGACCCATGGGATGGGTACCACGCAGTATTACTTTAAAGGGTCTGAGTTTGCTCTCCCAACCTCACCCAAACTCTCAGCCCCAAGAGTGTCCACCCTTATGTCTCATCCAGGTGTGGGTCTAGATATGGTCAATCCAGGTTGCATCACAGCCCCTGAACGAGTTTTGTAAGAATTTCTCTCTCTTTCACTGTCTTTGTTTTACGGGTTTTTAAAAGTAATTTATTTTTATAATGGGGTTTAGCTGCTTTTCACGGCTGTGTTTATGCGGCTTTACACCCACTTGGCTCACTTCCAGAGAGATATCAATACATAGGTTTTACGATTCTTACTAGTCAGATATATTCTTGTGCGGTGAATAGGGGGTGTTGAGTCCAGTTCACTGAGCAAGGAGTAGGTCTTGTCTATTACATATTGGGTGTATGGAACGGTATCTGAGCGAATTTGAAACCCTTGTTTTATGCATCACCCCACCTCACCTTTCCCGTTAAGCAGCCATAGTGTGTTTTCTAAACGTGTGACTCTGTTCTGTTTTGTAATTCAGTTCAAGTGTAGCGGTTTTTACATTCCCTCTATAAGTGATAGCTTATGATAAGTGTCTTTTTCTGTGTGACTTATTTCACTTAGAATCGTCATACCTAAATCCACTCATCTTGCTTCTACTAGCCTTATGACATTGATTTCATGTCTGAGGGATATTCCTTTGTACATAAGGACCACAACTTCTTTATCCATTTTTCTCTTTCCTGGGATATTTAAGGTGTCATGAAGTGGAGGTTCTTGTCAACATAGCAGCCCTAAACATTGGGGTGCCTGTGTCTTGCTGATTTTTAGTTTTCCCAATTTATACGCCCATGAGTGGATGTGCCCTATGCTCCCTAAGCTGTGTTTTTTCGATGTTTCAGGACACACCGTACACTTCTCCAGAGTGGCTTTTGGCAATTTACATCCCGCCCATTAGCGTAGCAAGGCTGCCATTTCTCCATGGCCTGTACTGCATTTCTGGTTTTGTCACTTTTTGCAGCATGGCCCTTTTGACCGATGGGAAGCGAGACTTCTTTGTTGCGCTGATTTGCCTTTCCAGGTTGCTTGGTTGGCCAAAAAGGGCGTATGCGTTTTTTCCTGAATATATTCAGGAAAAAACGCTTATGCCCTTTTTGGCCAAGGGCATCACTGTCGACGTTTTGCCACTTTTCATGTGCTTTAAAGGCGATTCGAATCTACCTCCTGAAACCTGTTTCCTGCAATTCTGCCTTGCTTTCAAATCCTCTTCGTTGCCTTCCCTCAATATATCTGTGGATGAGAGTTATCATTTATAACTCTGCAGGTTTGTGAATTGCAGTGCCCCTGAGCTCCATTTTTCAACTCGCTTTTTTGGGAGCTGGCCGCAAAAGCACGGGATTGCCTCAGGCCCTATTCTGGTTCCCGGCGGCAGGCTGAGCCTGTGTTTAATTCTTCTTCATGATGGGAAATTAGAGTGACCTGTGCCTGTCCCAACACCTAGATCTAGTCTCTCATTGGTTGCCCCTCTTCCCGTTCATCCTCAGGACAAATTGCAACCTGTAGGGAACAGGAGCTTAAAGGTGCTGATTCTCCAAGTAGGGAGATTGCTAGTAAAGTAGCTGGAAAGGCGAACCCGAGCACAAGGAGATGAGAAATTGGGTGCGTTTTAGAAACCTTTCAAAATCACACGGTGTACCATCTTCTGGGTTTCTCATGCATGTTTTCGATGTAGGAAGATGCCCTTGAACCTGGAGATTTGGGACCCATGGGATGGGTACCACACAGTATTACTTTAAAGGATCTGCGTTTGCTCACCCAACCTCACCCAACCTCTAAGCCCCAAGAGTGTCCACCCTTATGTCTCATCCAGCTGTGGGTCTAGATATGGTCAATCCAGGTTGCATCACAGCCTCTGAACGAATTTTGTAAGAATTTCTCTCTCTTTCACTGTCTTTGTTTTACGGGTTTTTAAAAGTAATTTATTTTTATAATGGGGTTTAGCTGCTTTTCACGGCTGTGTTTATGCGGCTTTACACCCACTTGACTCACTTCCAGACAGATATCAATATATAGGTTTTAAGATTCTTACTAGTCACATATATTCTTGTGCGGTGAATAGGGGGTGTTGAGTCCAGTTCACTGAGCAAGGAGTAGGTCTTGTCTATTACATATTGGGTGTATGGAACAGTATCTGAGCGAATTTGAAACCCTTGTTTTATGGATCACCCCACCTCACCTTTCCCGTTAAGCAGCCATAGTGTGTTTTCTAAACGTGTGACTCTGTTCTGTTTTGTAATTCAGTTCAAGTGTAGCGGTTTTTACATTCCCTCTATAAGTGATATCTTATGATAAGTGTCTTTTTCTGTGTGACTTATTTCACTTAGAATCGTCATACCTAAATCCACTCATCTTGCTTCTACTAGCCTTATGACATTGATTTCATGTCTGAGTGATATTCCTTTGTACATAAGGACCACAACTTCTTTATCCATTTTTCTCTTTCCTGGGATATTTAAGGTGTCATGAAGTGGAGGTTCTTGTCAACATAGCAGCCCTAAACATTGGGGTGCCTGTGTCTTGCTGATTTTTAGTTTTCCCAATTTATACGCCCATGAGTGGACGTGCCCTATGCTCCCTAAGCTGTGTTTTTTCGATGTTTCAGGACACACCGTACACTTCTCTAGAGTGGCTGTTGGCAATTTACATCCCGCCCATCAGCGTAGCAAGGCTGCCATTTCTCCATGGCCTGTCCTGCATTTCTGGTTTTGACACTTTTTGCAGCATGGCCCTTTTGACCGATGGGAAGCGAGACCTCTTTGTAGCGCTGTTTTGCCTTTCCAGGTTGCTTGGTTGGCCAAAAAGTGCGTATGCGTTTTTTCCTGAATATATTCAGGAAAAAACGCATACGCCCTTTTTGGCCAAGGGCATCATTGTCGACGTTTTGCCGCTTTTCATGTGCTTTAAAGGCGATTCGAATCTACCTCCTGAAATCTGCTTCCTGCAATTCTGCCTTGCTTTCAAATCCTCTTCGTTGCCTTCCCTCAATATATCTGTGGATGAGAGTTATCATTTATAACTCTGCGGGTTTGTGAATTGCAGTGTCCCTGAGCTCCATTTTTCAACTCGCTTTTTTGGGAGCTGGCCACAAAAGCGCGAGATTGCCTCAGGCCTTATTCTGGTTCCTGGCGGCAGGCTGAGCCTGTGGTTAATTCTTCTTCCTGATGGGAAAATAGAGTGACCTGTGCCTCTACCAACACCTAGATCTAGTCTCTCATTGGTTGCCCCTCTTCCCGTTCATCCTCAGGACAAATTGCAACCTGTAGGGAACAGGAGCTTAAAGGTGCTGATTCTCCAAGTAGGGAGATTGCTAGTAAAGTAGCTGGAAAGGCGAACGTGAGCACAAGGAGATGAGAAATTGGGTGCGTTTTAGAAACCTTTCAAAATCACACGGTGTACCATCTTCTGGGTTTCTCATGCATGTTTTCGATGTAGGAAGATGCCCTTGAACTTGGAGATTTGGGACCCATGGGATGGGTACCACACAGTATTACTTTAAAGGGTCTGCGTTTGCTCACCCAACCTCACCCAACCTCTAAGCCCCAAGAGTGTCCACCCTTATGTCTCATCCAGCTGTGGGTCTAGATATGGTCAATCCAGGTTGCATCACAGCCTCTGAACGAATTTTGTAAGAATTTCTCTCTCTTTCACTGTCTTTGTTTTACGGGTTTTTAAAAGTAATTTATTTTTATAATGGGGTTTAGCTGCTTTTCACGGCTGTGTTTATGCGGCTTTACACCCACTTGGCTCACTTCCAGAGAGATATCAATACATAGGTTTTACGATTCTTACTAGTCAGATATATTCTTGTGCGGTGAATAGGGGGTGTTGAGTCCAGTTCACTGAGCAAGGAGTAGGTCTTGTCTATTACATATTGGGTGTATGGAACGGTATCTGAGCGAATTTGAAACCCTTGTTTTATGCATCACCCCACCTCACCTTTCCCGTTAAGCAGCCATAGTGTGTTTTCTAAACGTGTGACTCTGTTCTGTTTTGTAATTCAGTTCAAGTGTAGCGGTTTTTACATTCCCTCTATAAGTGATAGCTTATGATAAGTGTCTTTTTCTGTGTGACTTATTTCACTTAGAATCGTCATACCTAAATCCACTCATCTTGCTTCTACTAGCCTTATGACATTGATTTCATGTCTGAGGGATATTCCTTTGTACATAAGGACCACAACTTCTTTATCCATTTTTCTCTTTCCTGGGATATTTAAGGTGTCATGAAGTGGAGGTTCTTGTCAACATAGCAGCCCTAAACATTGGGGTGCCTGTGTCTTGCTGATTTTTAGTTTTCCCAATTTATACGCCCATGAGTGGATGTGCCCTATGCTCCCTAAGCTGTGTTTTTTCGATGTTTCAGGACACACCGTACACTTCTCCAGAGTGGCTTTTGGCAATTTACATCCCGCCCATCAGCGTAGCAAGGCTGCCATTTCTCCATGGCCTGTACTGCATTTCTGGTTTTGACACTTTTTGCAGCATGGCCCTTTTGACCGATGGGAAGCGAGACCTCTTTGTAGCGCTGATTTGCCTTTCCAGGTTGCTTGGTTGGCCAAAAAGGGCGTATGCGTTTTTTCCTGAATATATTCAGGAAAAAACGCATACGCCCTTTTTGGCCAAGGGCATCATTGTCGACGTTTTGCCGCTTTTCATGTGCTTTAAAGGCCATTCGAATCTACCTCCTGAAATCTCTTTCCTGCAATTCTGCCTTGCTTTCAAATCCTCTTCGTTGCCTTCCCTCAATATATCTGTGGATGAGAGTTATCATTTATAACTCTGCGGGTTTGTGAATTGCAGTGTCCCTGAGCTCCATTTTTCAACTCGCTTTTTTTGGAGCTGGCCGCAAAAGCGCGGGATTGCCTCAGGCCCTATTCTGGTTCCTGGCGGCATGCTGAGCCTGTGGTTAATTCTTCTTCCTGATGGGAAAATAGAGTGACCTTGGCCTGTCCCAACACCTAGATCTAGTCTGTCATTGGTTGCCCCTCTTCCCGTTCATCCTCAGGACAAATTGCAACCTGTAGGGAACAGGAGCTTAAAGGTGCTGATTCTCCAAGTAGGGAGATTGCTAGTAAATTAGCTGGAAAGGCGAACCCGAGCACAAGGAGATGAGAAATTGGGTGCGTTTTAGAAACCTTTCAAAATCACACGGTGTACCATCTTCTGGGTTTCTCATGCATGTTTTCGATGTAGGAAGATGCCCTTGAACCTGGAGATTTGGGACCCATGGGATGGGTACCACACAGTATTACTTTAAAGGGTCTGCGTTTGCTCACCCAACCTCACCCAAACTCTAAGCCCCAAGAGTGTCCACCCTTATGTCTCATCCAGCTGTGGGTCTAGATATGGTCAATCCAGGTTGCATCACAGCCTCTGAACGAATTTTGTAAGAATTTCTCTCTCTTTCACTGTCTTTGTTTTACGGGTTTTTAAAAGTAATTTATTTTTATAATGGGGTTTAGCTGCTTTTCACGGCTGTGTTTATGCGGCTTTACACCCACTTGACTCACTTCCAGACAGATATCAATACATAGGTTTTAAGATTCTTACTAGTCACATATATTCTTGTGCGGTGAATAGGGGGTGTTGAGTCCAGTTCACTGAGCAAGGGGTAGGTCTTGTCTATTACATATTGGGTGTATGGAACGGTATCTGAGCGAATTTGAAACCCTTGTTTTATGCATCACCCCACCTCACCTTTCCCGTTAAGCAGCCATAGTGTGTTTTCTAAACGTGTGACTCTGTTCTGTTTTGTAATTCAGTTCAAGTGTAGCGGTTTTTACATTCCCTCTATAAGTGATATCTTATGATAAGTGTCTTTTTCTGTGTGACTTATTTCACTTAGAATCGTCATACCTAAATCCACTCATCTTGCTTCTACTAGCCTTATGACATTGATTTCATGTCTGAGTGATATTCCTTTGTACATAAGGACCACAACTTCTTTATCCATTTTTCTCTTTCCTGGGATATTTAAGGTGTCATGAAGTGGAGGTTCTTGTCAACATAGCAGCCCTAAACATTGGGGTGCCTGTGTCTTGCTGATTTTCAGTTTTCCCAATTTATACGCCCATGAGTGGACGTGCCCTATGCTCCCTAAGCTGTGTTTTTTCGATGTTTCAGGACACACCGTACACTTCTCTAGAGTGGCTGTTGGCAATTTACATCCCGCCCATCAGCGTAGCAAGGCTGCCATTTCTCCATGGCCTGTCCTGCATTTCTGGTTTTGACACTTTTTGCAGCATGGCCCTTTTGACCGATGGGAAGCGAGACCTCTTTGTAGCGCTGATTTGCCTTTCCAGGTTGCTTGGTTGGCCAAAAAGGGCGTATGCGTTTTTTCCTGAATATATTCAGGAAAAAACGCATACGCCCTTTTTGGCCAAGGGCATCATTGTCGACGTTTTGCCGCTTTTCATGTGCTTTAAAGGCGATTCGAATCTACCTCCTGAAATCTGCTTCCTGCAATTCTGCCTTGCTTTCAAATCCTCTTCGTTGCCTTCCCTCAATATATCTGTGGATGAGAGTTATCATTTATAACTCTGCGGGTTTGTGAATTGCAGTGTCCCTGAGCTCCATTTTTCAACTCGCTTTTTTGGGAGCTGGCCACAAAAGCGCGAGATTGCCTCAGGCCTTATTCTGGTTCCTGGCGGCAGGCTGAGCCTGTGGTTAATTCTTCTTCCTGATGGGAAAATAGAGTGACCTGTGCCTCTACCAACACCTAGATCTAGTCTCTCATTGGTTGCCCCTCTTCCCGTTCATCCTCAGGACAAATTGCAACCTGTAGGGAACAGGAGCTTAAAGGTGCTGATTCTCCAAGTAGGGAGATTGCTAGTAAAGTAGCTGGAAAGGCGAACGTGAGCACAAGGAGATGAGAAATTGGGTGCGTTTTAGAAACCTTTCAAAATCACACGGTGTACCATCTTCTGGGTTTCTCATGCATGTTTTCGATGTAGGAAGATGCCCTTGAACTTGGAGATTTGGGACCCATGGGATGGGTACCACACAGTATTACTTTAAAGGGTCTGCGTTTGCTCACCCAACCTCACCCAACCTCTAAGCCCCAAGAGTGTCCACCCTTATGTCTCATCCAGCTGTGGGTCTAGATATGGTCAATCCAGGTTGCATCACAGCCTCTGAACGAATTTTGTAAGAATTTCTCTCTCT
This sequence comes from Eschrichtius robustus, assembly GCF_028021215.1. Lineage (NCBI taxonomy): Eukaryota > Metazoa > Chordata > Mammalia > Artiodactyla > Eschrichtiidae > Eschrichtius > Eschrichtius robustus. The sequence continues at coordinate 385,672 of NW_027175289.1, read as the reverse complement.
TTCACTGTCTTTGTTTTACGGGTTTTTAAAAGTAATTTATTTTTATAATGGGGTTTAGCTGCTTTTCACGGCTGTGTTTATGCGGCTTTACACCCACTTGACTCACTTCCAGACAGATATCAATACATAGGTTTTAAGATTCTTACTAGTCACATATATTCTTGTGCGGTGAATAGGGGGTGTTGAGTCCAGTTCACTGAGCAAGGGGTAGGTCTTGTCTATTACATATTGGGTGTATGGAACGGTATCTGAGCGAATTTGAAACCCTTGTTTTATGCATCACCCCACCTCACCTTTCCCGTTAAGCAGCCATAGTGTGTTTTCTAAACGTGTGACTCTGTTCTGTTTTGTAATTCAGTTCAGGTGTAGCGGTTTTTACATTCCCTCTATAAGTGATAGCTTATGATAAGTGTCTTTTTCTGTGTCACTTATTTCACTTAGAATCGTCATACCTAAATCCACTCATCTTGCTTCTACTAGCCTTATGACATTGATTTCATGTCTGAGTGATATTCCTTTGTACATAAGGACCACAACTTCTTTATCCATTTTTCTCTTTCCTGGGATATTTAAGGTGTCATGAAGTGGAGGTTCTTGTCAACATAGCAGCCCTAAACATTGGGGTGCCTGTGCCTTGCTGATTTTTAGTTTTCCCAATTTATACGCCCATGAGTGGACTTGCCCTATGCTCCCTAAGCTGTGTTTTTTCGATGTTTCAGGACACACCGTACACTTCTCCAGAGTGGCTTTTGGCAATTTACATCCCGCCCATCAGCGTAGCAAGGCTGCCATTTCTCCATGGCCTGTACTGCATTTCTGGTTTTGACACTTTTTGCAGCATGGCCCTTTTGACCGATGGGAAGCGAGACCTCTTTGTAGCGCTGATTTGCCTTTCCAGGTTGCTTGGTTGGCCAAAAAGGGCGTATGCGTTTTTTCCTGAATATATTCAGGAAAAAACGCATACGCCCTTTTTGGCCAAGGGCATCATTGTCGACGTTTTGCCGCTTTTCATGTGCTTTAAAGGCCATTCGAATCTACCTCCTGAAATCTCTTTCCTGCAATTCTGCCTTGCTTTCAAATCCTCTTCGTTGCCTTCCCTCAATATATCTGTGGATGAGAGTTATCATTTATAACTCTGCGGGTTTGTGAATTGCAGTGTCCCTGAGCTCCATTTTTCAACTCGCTTTTTTGGGAGCTGGCCGCAAAAGCGCGGGATTGCCTCAGGCCCTATTCTGGTTCCTGGAGGCAGGCAGAGCCTGTGGTTAATTCTTCTTCCTGATGGGAAAATAGAGTGACCTGTGCCTGTCCCAACACCAGATCTAGTCTCTCATTGGTTGCCCCTCTTCCCGTTCATCCTCAGGACAAATTGCAACCTGTAGGGAACAGGAGCTTAAAGGTGCTGATTCTCCAAGTAGGGAGATTGCTAGTAAAGTAGCTGGAAAGGCGAACGTGAGCACAAGGAGATGAGAAATTGGGTGTGTTTTAGAAACCTTTCAAAATCACACGGTGTACCATCTTCTGGGTTTCTCATGCGTGTTTTCGATGTAGGAAGATGCCCTTGAACTTGGAGATTAGGGACCCATGGGATGGGTACCACACAGTATTACTTTAAAGGGTCTGCGTTTGCTCACCCAACCTCACCCAACCTCTAAGCCCCAAGAGTGTCCACCCTTATGTCTCATCCAGCTGTGGGTCTAGATATGGTCAATCCAGGTTGCATCACAGCCTCTGAACGAATTTTGTAAGAATTTCTCTCTCTTTCACTGTCTTTGTTTTACGGGTTTTTAAAAGTAATTTATTTTTATAATGGGGTTTAGCTGCTTTTCACGGCTGTGTTTATGCGGCTTTACACCCACCTGACACACTTCCAGACAGATATCAATACATAGGTTTTAAGATTCTTACTAGTCACATATATTCTTGTGCGGTGAATAGGGGGTGTTGAGTCCAGTTCACTGAGCAAGGAGTAGGTCTTGTCTATTACATATTGGGTGTATGGAACGGTATGTGAGCGAATTTGAAGCCCTTGTTTTATGCATCACCCCACCTCACCTTTCCCGTTAAGCAGCCATAGTGTGTTTTCTAAACGTGTGACTCTGTTCTGTTTTGTAATTCAGTTCAGGTGTAGCGGTTTTTACATTCCCTCTATAAGTGATAGCTTATGATAAGTGTCTTTTTCTGTGTCACTTATTTCACTTAGAATCGTCATACCTAAATCCACTCATCTTGCTTCTACTAGCCTTATGATATTGATTTCATGTCTGAGTGATATTCCTTTGTACATAAGGACCACAACTTCTTTATCCATTTTTCTCTTTCCTGGGATATTTAAGGTGTCATGAAGTGGAGGTTCTTGCAAACATAGCAGCCCTAAACATTGGGGTGCCTGTGTCTTGCTGATTTTTAGTTTTCCCAATTTATACGCCCATGAGTGGACGTGCCCTATGCTCCCTAAGCTGTGTTTTTTCGATGTTTCAGGACACACCGTACACTTCTCCAGAGTGGCTTTTGGCAATGTACATCCCGCCCATCAGCGTAGCAAGGCTGCCATTTCTCCATGGCCTGTCCTGCATTTCTGGTTTTGACACTTTTTGCAGCATGGCCCTTTTGACCGATGGGAAGCGAGACTTCTTTGTAGCGCAGATTTGCCTTTCCAGGTTGCTTGGTTGGCCAAAAAGGGCGTATGCGTTATTTCCTGAATATATTCAGGAAAAAACGCATACGCCCTTTTTGGCCAAGGGCATCATTGTCGACGTTTTGCCGCTTTTCATGTGCTTTAAAGGCGATTCGAATCTACCTCCTGAAATCTGTTTCCTGCAATTCTGCCTTGCTTTCAAATCCTCTTCGTTGCCTTCCCTCAATATATCTGTGGATGAGAGTTATCACTTATAACTCTGCGGGTTTGTGAATTGCAGTGTCCCTGAGCTCCATTTTTCAACTCGCTTTTTTTGGAGCTGGCCGCAAAAGCGCGGGATTGCCTCAGGCCCTATTCTGGTTCCTGGCGGCATGCTGAGCCTGTGGTTAATTCTTCTTCCTGATGGGAAAATAGAGTGACCTTGGCCTGTCCCAACACCTAGATCTAGTCTGTCATTGGTTGCCCCTCTTCCCGTTCATCCTCAGGACAAATTGCAACCTGTAGGGAACAGGAGCTTAAAGGTGCTGATTCTCCAAGTAGGGAGATTGCTAGTAAATTAGCTGGAAAGGCGAACCCGAGAAGAAGGAGATGAGAAATTGGGTGCGTTTTAGAAACCTTTCAAAATCACACGGTGTACCATCTTCTGGGTTTCTCATGCATGTTTTCGATGTAGGAAGATGCCCTTGAACCTGGAGATTTGGGACCCATGGGATGGGTACCACACAGTATTACTTTAAAGGGTCTGCGTTTGCTCACCCAACCTCACCCAAACTCTAAGCCCCAAGAGTGTCCACCCTTATGTCTCATCCAGCTGTGGGTCTAGATATGGTCAATCCAGGTTGCATCACAGCCTCTGAACGAATTTTGTAAGAATTTCTCTCTCTTTCACTGTCTTTGTTTTACGGGTTTTTAAAAGTAATTTATTTTTATAATGGGGTTTAGCTGCTTTTCACGGCTGTGTTTATGCGGCTTTACACCCACTTGACTCACTTCCAGACAGATATCAATACATAGGTTTTAAGATTCTTACTAGTCACATATATTCTTGTGCGGTGAATAGGTGGTGTTGAGTCCAGTTCACTGAGCAAGGGGTAGGTCTTGTCTATTACATATTGGGTGTATGGAACGGTATCTGAGCGAATTTGAAACCCTTGTTTTATGCATCACCCCACCTCACCTTTCCCGTTAAGCAGCCATAGTGTGTTTTCTAAACGTGTGACTCTGTTCTGTTTTGTAATTCAGTTCAAGTGTAGCGGTTTTTACATTCCCTCTATAAGTGATATCTTATGATAAGTGTCTTTTTCTGTGTGACTTATTTCACTTAGAATCGTCATACCTAAATCCACTCATCTTGCTTCTACTAGCCTTATGACATTGATTTCATGTCTGAGTGATATTCCTTTGTACATAAGGACCACAACTTCTTTATCCATTTTTCTCTTTCCTGGGATATTTAAGGTGTCATGAAGTGGAGGTTCTTGTCAACATAGCAGCCCTAAACATTGGGGTGCCTGTGTCTTGCTGATTTTTATTTTTCCCAATTTATACGCCCATGAGTGGACGTGCCCTATGCTCCCTAAGCTGTGTTTTTTCGATGTTTCAGGACACACCGTACACTTCTCTAGAGTGGCTGTTGGCAATTTACATCCCGCCCATCAGCGTAGCAAGGCTGCCATTTCTCCATGGCCTGTCCTGCATTTCTGGTTTTGACACTTTTTGCAGCATGGCCCTTTTGACCGATGGGAAGCGAGACCTCTTTGTAGCGCTGATTTGCCTTTCCAGGTTGCTTGGTTGGCCAAAAAGGGCGTATGCGTTTTTTCCTGAATATATTCAGGAAAAAACGCATACGCCCTTTTTGGCCAAGGGCATCATTGTCGACGTTTTGCCGCTTTTCATGTGCTTTAAAGGCGATTCGAATCTACCTCCTGAAATCTGCTTCCTGCAATTCTGCCTTGCTTTCAAATCCTCTTCGTTGCCTTCCCTCAATATATCTGTGGATGAGAGTTATCATTTATAACTCTGCGGGTTTGTGAATTGCAGTGTCCCTGAGCTCCATTTTTCAACTCGCTTTTTTGGGAGCTGGCCACAAAAGCGCGAGATTGCCTCAGGCCTTATTCTGGTTCCTGGCGGCAGGCTGAGCCTGTGGTTAATTCTTCTTCCTGATGGGAAAATAGAGTGACCTGTGCCTGTCCCAACACCTAGATCTAGTCTCTCATTGGTTGCCCCTCTTCCCGTTCATCCTCAGGACAAATTGCAACCTGTAGGGAACAGGAGCTTAAAGGTGCTGATTCTCCAAGTAGGGAGATTGCTAGTAAAGTAGCTGGAAAGGCGAACCCGAGCACAAGGAGATGAGAAATTGGGTGCGTTTTAGAAACCTTTCAAAATCACACGGTGCACCATCTTCTGGGATTCTCATGCATGTTTTCGATGTAGGAAGATGCCCTTGAACCTGGAGATTTGGGACCCATGGGATGGGTACCACACAGTATTACTTTAAAGGGTCTGCGTTTGCTCACCCAACCTCACCCAACCTCTAAGCCCCAAGAGTGTCCACCCTTATGTCTCATCCAGCTGTGGGTCTAGATATGGTCAATCCAGGTTGCATCACAGCCTCTGAACGAATTTTGTAAGAATTTCTCTCTCTTTCACTGTCTTTGTTTTACGGGTTTTTAAAAGTAATTTATTTTTATAATGGGGTTTAGCTGCTTTTCACGGCTGTGTTTTTGCAGCTTTACACCCACTTGACACACTTCCAGAGAGATATCAATACATAGGTTTTAAGATTCTTACTAGTCACATATATTCTTGTGCGGTGAATAGGGGGTGTTGAGTCCAGTTCACTGAGCAAGGAGTAGGTCTTGTCTATTACATATTGGGTGTATGGAACGGTATCTGAGCGAATTTGAAACCCTTGTTTTATGCATCACCCCACCTCACCTTTCCCGTTAAGCAGCCATAGTGTGTTTTCTAAACGTGTGACTCTGTTCTGTTTTGTAATTCAGTTCAGGTGTAGCGGTTTTTACATTCCCTCTATAAGTGATAGCTTATGATAAGTGTCTTTTTCTGTGTCAGTTATTTCACTTAGAATCGTCATACCTAAATCCACTCATCTTGCTTCTACTAGCCTTATGATATTGATTTCATGTCTGAGTGATATTCCTTTGTACATAAGGACCACAACTTCTTTATCCATTTTTCTCTTTCCTGGGATATTTAAGGTGTCATGAAGTGGAGGTTCTTGTCAACAGAGCAGCCCCAAACTTTGGGGTGCCTGTGTCTTGCTGATTTTTAGTTTTCCCAATTTATACGCCCATGAGTGGACGTGCCCTATGCTCCCTAAGCTGTGTTTTTTCGATGTTTCAGGACACACCGTACACTTCTCCAGAGTGGCTTTTGGCAATGTACATCCCGCCCATCAGCGTAGCAAGGCTGCCATTTCTCCATGGCCTGTACTGCATTTCTGGTTTTGACACTTTTTGCAGCATGGCCCTTTTGACCGATGGGAAGCGAGACTTCTTTGTAGCGCTGATTTGCCTTTCCAGGTTGCTTGGTTGGCCAAAAAGGGCGTATGCGTTATTTCCTGAATATATTCAGGAAAAAACGCATACGCCCTTTTTGGCCAAGGGCATCATTGTCGACGTTTTGCCGCTTTTCATGTGCTTTAAAGGCGATTCGAATCTACCTCCTTAAATCTGTTTCCTGCAATTCTGCCTTGCTTTCAAATCCTCTTCGTTGCCTTCCCTCAATATATCTGTGGATGAGAGTTATCACTTATAACTCTGCGGGTTTGTGAATTGCAGTGTCCCTGAGCTCCATTTTTCAACTCGCTTTTTTTGGAGCTGGCCGCAAAAGCGCGGGATTGCCTCAGGCCCTATTCTGGTTCCTGGCGGCATGCTGAGCCTGTGGTTAATTCTTCTTCCTGATGGGAAAATAGAGTGACCTTGGCCTGTCCCAACACCTAGATCTAGTCTGTCATTGGTTGCCCCTCTTCCCGTTCATCCTCAGGACAAATTGCAACCTGTAGGGAACAGGAGCTTAAAGGTGCTGATTCTCCAAGTAGGGAGATTGCTAGTAAAGTAGCTGGAAAGGCGAACGTGAGCACAAGGAGATGAGAAATTGGGTGCGTTTTAGAAACCTTTCAAAATCACACGGTGTACCATCTTCTGGGTTTCTCATGCATGTTTTCGATGTAGGAAGATGCCCTTGAACTTGGAGATTTGGGACCCATGGGATGGGTACCACACAGTATTACTTTAAAGGGTCTGCGTTTGCTCACCCAACCTCACCCAACCTCTAAGCCCCAAGAGTGTCCACCCTTATGTCTCATCCAGCTGTGGGTCTAGATATGGTCAATCCAGGTTGCATCACAGCCTCTGAACGAATTTTGTAAGAATTTCTCTCTCTTTCACTGTCTTTGTTTTACGGGTTTTTAAAAGTAATTTATTTTTATAATGGGGTTTAGCTGCTTTTCACGGCTGTGTTTATGCGGCTTTACACCCACTTGACTCACTTCCAGACAGATATCAATACATAGGTTTTAAGATTCTTACTAGTCACATATATTCTTGTGCGGTGAATAGGGGGTGTTGAGTCCAGTTCACTGAGCAAGGGGTAGGTCTTGTCTATTACATATTGGGTGTATGGAACGGTATCTGAGCGAATTTGAAACCCTTGTTTTATGCATCACCCCACCTCACCTTTCCCGTTAAGCAGCCATAGTGTGTTTTCTAAACGTGTGACTCTGTTCTGTTTTGTAATTCAGTTCAGGTGTAGCGGTTTTTACATTCCCTCTATAAGTGATAGCTTATGATAAGTGTCTTTTTCTGTGTCACTTATTTCACTTAGAATCGTCATACCTAAATCCACTCATCTTGCTTCTACTAGCCTTATGACATTGATTTCATGTCTGAGTGATATTCCTTTGTACATAAGGACCACAACTTCTTTATCCATTTTTCTCTTTCCTGGGATATTTAAGGTGTCATGAAGTGGAGGTTCTTGTCAACATAGCAGCCCTAAACATTGGGGTGCCTGTGCCTTGCTGATTTTTAGTTTTCCCAATTTATACGCCCATGAGTGGACTTGCCCTATGCTCCCTAAGCTGTGTTTTTTCGATGTTTCAGGACACACCGTACACTTCTCCAGAGTGGCTTTTGGCAATTTACATCCCGCCCATCAGCGTAGCAAGGCTGCCATTTCTCCATGGCCTGTACTGCATTTCTGGTTTTGACACTTTTTGCAGCATGGCCCTTTTGACCGATGGGAAGCGAGACCTCTTTGTAGCGCTGATTTGCCTTTCCAGGTTGCTTGGTTGGCCAAAAAGGGCGTATGCGTTTTTTCCTGAATATATTCAGGAAAAAACGCATACGCCCTTTTTGGCCAAGGGCATCATTGTCGACGTTTTGCCGCTTTTCATGTGCTTTAAAGGCCATTCGAATCTACCTCCTGAAATCTCTTTCCTGCAATTCTGCCTTGCTTTCAAATCCTCTTCGTTGCCTTCCCTCAATATATCTGTGGATGAGAGTTATCATTTATAACTCTGCGGGTTTGTGAATTGCAGTGTCCCTGAGCTCCATTTTTCAACTCGCTTTTTTGGGAGCTGGCCGCAAAAGCGCGGGATTGCCTCAGGCCCTATTCTGGTTCCTGGAGGCAGGCAGAGCCTGTGGTTAATTCTTCTTCCTGATGGGAAAATAGAGTGACCTGTGCCTGTCCCAACACCAGATCTAGTCTCTCATTGGTTGCCCCTCTTCCCGTTCATCCTCAGGACAAATTGCAACCTGTAGGGAACAGGAGCTTAAAGGTGCTGATTCTCCAAGTAGGGAGATTGCTAGTAAAGTAGCTGGAAAGGCGAACGTGAGCACAAGGAGATGAGAAATTGGGTGTGTTTTAGAAACCTTTCAAAATCACACGGTGTACCATCTTCTGGGTTTCTCATGCGTGTTTTCGATGTAGGAAGATGCCCTTGAACTTGGAGATTAGGGACCCATGGGATGGGTACCACACAGTATTACTTTAAAGGGTCTGCGTTTGCTCACCCAACCTCACCCAACCTCTAAGCCCCAAGAGTGTCCACCCTTATGTCTCATCCAGCTGTGGGTCTAGATATGGTCAATCCAGGTTGCATCACAGCCTCTGAACGAATTTTGTAAGAATTTCTCTCTCTTTCACTGTCTTTGTTTTACGGGTTTTTAAAAGTAATTTATTTTTATAATGGGGTTTAGCTGCTTTTCACGGCTGTGTTTATGCGGCTTTACACCCACCTGACACACTTCCAGACAGATATCAATACATAGGTTTTAAGATTCTTACTAGTCACATATATTCTTGTGCGGTGAATAGGGGGTGTTGAGTCCAGTTCACTGAGCAAGGAGTAGGTCTTGTCTATTACATATTGGGTGTATGGAACGGTATGTGAGCGAATTTGAAGCCCTTGTTTTATGCATCACCCCACCTCACCTTTCCCGTTAAGCAGCCATAGTGTGTTTTCTAAACGTGTGACTCTGTTCTGTTTTGTAATTCAGTTCAGGTGTAGCGGTTTTTACATTCCCTCTATAAGTGATAGCTTATGATAAGTGTCTTTTTCTGTGTCACTTATTTCACTTAGAATCGTCATACCTAAATCCACTCATCTTGCTTCTACTAGCCTTATGATATTGATTTCATGTCTGAGTGATATTCCTTTGTACATAAGGACCACAACTTCTTTATCCATTTTTCTCTTTCCTGGGATATTTAAGGTGTCATGAAGTGGAGGTTCTTGCAAACATAGCAGCCCTAAACATTGGGGTGCCTGTGTCTTGCTGATTTTTAGTTTTCCCAATTTATACGCCCATGAGTGGACGTGCCCTATGCTCCCTAAGCTGTGTTTTTTCGATGTTTCAGGACACACCGTACACTTCTCCAGAGTGGCTTTTGGCAATGTACATCCCGCCCATCAGCGTAGCAAGGCTGCCATTTCTCCATGGCCTGTCCTGCATTTCTGGTTTTGACACTTTTTGCAGCATGGCCCTTTTGACCGATGGGAAGCGAGACTTCTTTGTAGCGCAGATTTGCCTTTCCAGGTTGCTTGGTTGGCCAAAAAGGGCGTATGCGTTATTTCCTGAATATATTCAGGAAAAAACGCATACGCCCTTTTTGGCCAAGGGCATCATTGTCGACGTTTTGCCGCTTTTCATGTGCTTTAAAGGCGATTCGAATCTACCTCCTGAAATCTGTTTCCTGCAATTCTGCCTTGCTTTCAAATCCTCTTCGTTGCCTTCCCTCAATATATCTGTGGATGAGAGTTATCACTTATAACTCTGCGGGTTTGTGAATTGCAGTGTCCCTGAGCTCCATTTTTCAACTCGCTTTTTTTGGAGCTGGCCGCAAAAGCGCGGGATTGCCTCAGGCCCTATTCTGGTTCCTGGCGGCATGCTGAGCCTGTGGTTAATTCTTCTTCCTGATGGGAAAATAGAGTGACCTTGGCCTGTCCCAACACCTAGATCTAGTCTGTCATTGGTTGCCCCTCTTCCCGTTCATCCTCAGGACAAATTGCAACCTGTAGGGAACAGGAGCTTAAAGGTGCTGATTCTCCAAGTAGGGAGATTGCTAGTAAATTAGCTGGAAAGGCGAACCCGAGAAGAAGGAGATGAGAAATTGGGTGCGTTTTAGAAACCTTTCAAAATCACACGGTGTACCATCTTCTGGGTTTCTCATGCATGTTTTCGATGTAGGAAGATGCCCTTGAACCTGGAGATTTGGGACCCATGGGATGGGTACCACACAGTATTACTTTAAAGGGTCTGCGTTTGCTCACCCAACCTCACCCAAACTCTAAGCCCCAAGAGTGTCCACCCTTATGTCTCATCCAGCTGTGGGTCTAGATATGGTCAATCCAGGTTGCATCACAGCCTCTGAACGAATTTTGTAAGAATTTCTCTCTCTTTCACTGTCTTTGTTTTACGGGTTTTTAAAAGTAATTTATTTTTATAATGGGGTTTAGCTGCTTTTCACGGCTGTGTTTATGCGGCTTTACACCCACTTGACTCACTTCCAGACAGATATCAATACATAGGTTTTAAGATTCTTACTAGTCACATATATTCTTGTGCGGTGAATAGGGGGTGTTGAGTCCAGTTCACTGAGCAAGGGGTAGGTCTTGTCTATTACATATTGGGTGTATGGAACGGTATCTGAGCGAATTTGAAACCCTTGTTTTATGCATCACCCCACCTCACCTTTCCCGTTAAGCAGCCATAGTGTGTTTTCTAAACGTGTGACTCTGTTCTGTTTTGTAATTCAGTTCAAGTGTAGCGGTTTTTACATTCCCTCTATAAGTGATATCTTATGATAAGTGTCTTTTTCTGTGTGACTTATTTCACTTAGAATCGTCATACCTAAATCCACTCATCTTGCTTCTACTAGCCTTATGACATTGATTTCATGTCTGAGTGATATTCCTTTGTACATAAGGACCACAACTTCTTTATCCATTTTTCTCTTTCCTGGGATATTTAAGGTGTCATGAAGTGGAGGTTCTTGTCAACATAGCAGCCCTAAACATTGGGGTGCCTGTGTCTTGCTGATTTTTAGTTTTCCCAATTTATACGCCCATGAGTGGACGTGCCCTATGCTCCCTAAGCTGTGTTTTTTCGATGTTTCAGGACACACCGTACACTTCTCTAGAGTGGCTGTTGGCAATTTACATCCCGCCCATCAGCGTAGCAAGGCTGCCATTTCTCCATGGCCTGTCCTGCATTTCTGGTTTTGACACTTTTTGCAGCATGGCCCTTTTGACCGATGGGAAGCGAGACCTCTTTGTAGCGCTGATTTGCCTTTCCAGGTTGCTTGGTTGGCCAAAAAGGGCGTATGCGTTTTTTCCTGAATATATTCAGGAAAAAACGCATACGCCCTTTTTGGCCAAGGGTATCATTGTCGACGTTTTGCCGCTTTTCATGTGCTTTAAAGGCGATTCGAATCTACCTCCTGAAATCTGCTTCCTGCAATTCTGCCTTGCTTTCAAATCCTCTTCGTTGCCTTCCCTCAATATATCTGTGGATGAGAGTTATCATTTATAACTCTGCGGGTTTGTGAATTGCAGTGTCCCTGAGCTCCATTTTTCAACTCGCTTTTTTTGGAGCTGGCCGCAAAAGCGCGGGATTGCCTCAGGCCCTATTCTGGTTCCTGGCGGCATGCTGAGCCTGTGGTTAATTCTTCTTCCTGATGGGAAAATAGAGTGACCTTGGCCTGTCCCAACACCTAGATCTAGTCTGTCATTGGTTGCCCCTCTTCCCGTTCATCCTCAGGACAAATTGCAACCTGTAGGGAACAGGAGCTTAAAGGTGCTGATTCTCCAAGTAGGGAGATTGCTAGTAAAGTAGCTGGAAAGGCGAACGTGAGCACAAGGAGATGAGAAATTGGGTGCGTTTTAGAAACCTTTCAAAATCACACGGTGTACCATCTTCTGGGTTTCTCATGCATGTTTTCGATGTAGGAAGATGCCCTTGAACTTGGAGATTTGGGACCCATGGGATGGGTACCACACAGTATTACTTTAAAGGGTCTGCGTTTGCTCACCCAACCTCACCCAACCTCTAAGCCCCAAGAGTGTCCACCCTTATGTCTCATCCAGCTGTGGGTCTAGATATGGTCAATCCAGGTTGCATCACAGCCTCTGAACGAATTTTGTAAGAATTTCTCTCTCTTTCACTGTCTTTGTTTTACGGGTTTTTAAAAGTAATTTATTTTTATAATGGGGTTTAGCTGCTTTTCACGGCTGTGTTTATGCGGCTTTACACCCACTTGACTCACTTCCAGACAGATATCAATACATAGGTTTTAAGATTCTTACTAGTCACATATATTCTTGTGCGGTGAATAGGGGGTGTTGAGTCCAGTTCACTGAGCAAGGGGTAGGTCTTGTCTATTACATATTGGGTGTATGGAACGGTATCTGAGCGAATTTGAAACCCTTGTTTTATGCATCACCCCACCTCACCTTTCCCGTTAAGCAGCCATAGTGTGTTTTCTAAACGTGTGACTCTGTTCTGTTTTGTAATTCAGTTCAGGTGTAGCGGTTTTTACATTCCCTCTATAAGTGATAGCTTATGATAAGTGTCTTTTTCTGTGTCACTTATTTCACTTAGAATCGTCATACCTAAATCCACTCATCTTGCTTCTACTAGCCTTATGACATTGATTTCATGTCTGAGTGATATTCCTTTGTACATAAGGACCACAACTTCTTTATCCATTTTTCTCTTTCCTGGGATATTTAAGGTGTCATGAAGTGGAGGTTCTTGTCAACATAGCAGCCCTAAACATTGGGGTGCCTGTGCCTTGCTGATTTTTAGTTTTCCCAATTTATACGCCCATGAGTGGACTTGCCCTATGCTCCCTAAGCTGTGTTTTTTCGATGTTTCAGGACACACCGTACACTTCTCCAGAGTGGCTTTTGGCAATTTACATCCCGCCCATCAGCGTAGCAAGGCTGCCATTTCTCCATGGCCTGTACTGCATTTCTGGTTTTGACACTTTTTGCAGCATGGCCCTTTTGACCGATGGGAAGCGAGACCTCTTTGTAGCGCTGATTTGCCTTTCCAGGTTGCTTGGTTGGCCAAAAAGGGCGTATGCGTTTTTTCCTGAATATATTCAGGAAAAAACGCATACGCCCTTTTTGGCCAAGGGCATCATTGTCGACGTTTTGCCGCTTTTCATGTGCTTTAAAGGCCATTCGAATCTACCTCCTGAAATCTCTTTCCTGCAATTCTGCCTTGCTTTCAAATCCTCTTCGTTGCCTTCCCTCAATATATCTGTGGATGAGAGTTATCATTTATAACTCTGCGGGTTTGTGAATTGCAGTGTCCCTGAGCTCCATTTTTCAACTCGCTTTTTTGGGAGCTGGCCGCAAAAGCGCGGGATTGCCTCAGGCCCTATTCTGGTTCCTGGAGGCAGGCAGAGCCTGTGGTTAATTCTTCTTCCTGATGGGAAAATAGAGTGACCTGTGCCTGTCCCAACACCAGATCTAGTCTCTCATTGGTTGCCCCTCTTCCCGTTCATCCTCAGGACAAATTGCAACCTGTAGGGAACAGGAGCTTAAAGGTGCTGATTCTCCAAGTAGGGAGATTGCTAGTAAAGTAGCTGGAAAGGCGAACGTGAGCACAAGGAGATGAGAAATTGGGTGTGTTTTAGAAACCTTTCAAAATCACACGGTGTACCATCTTCTGGGTTTCTCATGCGTGTTTTCGATGTAGGAAGATGCCCTTGAACTTGGAGATTAGGGACCCATGGGATGTGTACCACACAGTATTACTTTAAAGGGTCTGCGTTTGCTCACCCAACCTCACCCAACCTCTAAGCCCCAAGAGTGTCCACCCTTATGTCTCATCCAGCTGTGGGTCTAGATATGGTCAATCCAGGTTGCATCACAGCCTCTGAACGAATTTTGTAAGAATTTCTCTCTCTTTCACTGTCTTTGTTTTACGGGTTTTTAAAAGTAATTTATTTTTATAATGGGGTTTAGCTGCTTTTTACGGCTGTGTTTATGCGGCTTTACACCCACCTGACACACTTCCAGACAGATATCAATACATAGGTTTTAAGATTCTTACTAGTCACATATATTCTTGTGCGGTGAATAGGGGGTGTTGAGTCCAGTTCACTGAGCAAGGAGTAGGTCTTGTCTATTACATATTGGGTGTATGGAACGGTATGTGAGCGAATTTGAAGCCCTTGTTTTATGCATCACCCCACCTCACCTTTCCCGTTAAGCAGCCATAGTGTGTTTTCTAAACGTGTGACTCTGTTCTGTTTTGTAATTCAGTTCAGGTGTAGCGGTTTTTACATTCCCTCTATAAGTGATAGCTTATGATAAGTGTCTTTTTCTGTGTCACTTATTTCACTTAGAATCGTCATACCTAAATCCACTCATCTTGCTTCTACTAGCCTTATGATATTGATTTCATGTCTGAGTGATATTCCTTTGTACATAAGGACCACAACTTCTTTATCCATTTTTCTCTTTCCTGGGATATTTAAGGTGTCATGAAGTGGAGGTTCTTGCAAACATAGCAGCCCTAAACATTGGGGTGCCTGTGTCTTGCTGATTTTTAGTTTTCCCAATTTATACGCCCATGAGTGGACGTGCCCTATGCTCCCTAAGCTGTGTTTTTTCGATGTTTCAGGACACACCGTACACTTCTCCAGAGTGGCTTTTGGCAATGTACATCCCGCCCATCAGCGTAGCAAGGCTGCCATTTCTCCATGGCCTGTCCTGCATTTCTGGTTTTGACACTTTTTGCAGCATGGCCCTTTTGACCGATGGGAAGCGAGACTTCTTTGTAGCGCAGATTTGCCTTTCCAGGTTGCTTGGTTGGCCAAAAAGGGCGTATGCGTTATTTCCTGAATATATTCAGGAAAAAACGCATACGCCCTTTTTGGCCAAGGGCATCATTGTCGACGTTTTGCCGCTTTTCATGTGCTTTAAAGGCGATTCGAATCTACCTCCTGAAATCTGTTTCCTGCAATTCTGCCTTGCTTTCAAATCCTCTTCGTTGCCTTCCCTCAATATATCTGTGGATGAGAGTTATCACTTATAACTCTGCGGGTTTGTGAATTGCAGTGTCCCTGAGCTCCATTTTTCAACTCGCTTTTTTTGGAGCTGGCCGCAAAAGCGCGGGATTGCCTCAGGCCCTATTCTGGTTCCTGGCGGCATGCTGAGCCTGTGGTTAATTCTTCTTCCTGATGGGAAAATAGAGTGACCTTGGCCTGTCCCAACACCTAGATCTAGTCTGTCATTGGTTGCCCCTCTTCCCGTTCATCCTCAGGACAAATTGCAACCTGTAGGGAACAGGAGCTTAAAGGTGCTGATTCTCCAAGTAGGGAGATTGCTAGTAAATTAGCTGGAAAGGCGAACCCGAGAAGAAGGAGATGAGAAATTGGGTGCGTTTTAGAAACCTTTCAAAATCACACGGTGTACCATCTTCTGGGTTTCTCATGCATGTTTTCGATGTAGGAAGATGCCCTTGAACCTGGAGATTTGGGACCCATGGGATGGGTACCACACAGTATTACTTTAAAGGGTCTGCGTTTGCTCACCCAACCTCACCCAAACTCTAAGCCCCAAGAGTGTCCACCCTTATGTCTCATCCAGCTGTGGGTCTAGATATGGTCAATCCAGGTTGCATCACAGCCTCTGAACGAATTTTGTAAGAATTTCTCTCTCTTTCACTGTCTTTGTTTTACGGGTTTTTAAAAGTAATTTATTTTTATAATGGGGTTTAGCTGCTTTTCACGGCTGTGTTTATGCGGCTTTACACCCACTTGACTCACTTCCAGACAGATATCAATACATAGGTTTTAAGATTCTTACTAGTCACATATATTCTTGTGCGGTGAATAGGGGGTGTTGAGTCCAGTTCACTGAGCAAGGGGTAGGTCTTGTCTATTACATATTGGGTGTATGGAACGGTATCTGAGCGAATTTGAAACCCTTGTTTTATGCATCACCCCACCTCACCTTTCCCGTTAAGCAGCCATAGTGTGTTTTCTAAACGTGTGACTCTGTTCTGTTTTGTAATTCAGTTCAGGTGTAGCGGTTTTTACATTCCCTCTATAAGTGATAGCTTATGATAAGTGTCTTTTTCTGTGTCACTTATTTCACTTAGAATCGTCATACCTAAATCCACTCATCTTGCTTCTACTAGCCTTATGACATTGATTTCATGTCTGAGTGATATTCCTTTGTACATAAGGACCACAACTTCTTTATCCATTTTTCTCTTTCCTGGGATATTTAAGGTGTCATGAAGTGGAGGTTCTTGTCAACATAGCAGCCCTAAACATTGGGGTGCCTGTGCCTTGCTGATTTTTAGTTTTCCCAATTTATACGCCCATGAGTGGACTTGCCCTATGCTCCCTAAGCTGTGTTTTTTCGATGTTTCAGGACACACCGTACACTTCTCCAGAGTGGCTTTTGGCAATTTACATCCCGCCCATCAGCGTAGCAAGGCTGCCATTTCTCCATGGCCTGTACTGCATTTCTGGTTTTGACACTTTTTGCAGCATGGCCCTTTTGACCGATGGGAAGCGAGACCTCTTTGTAGCGCTGATTTGCCTTTCCAGGTTGCTTGGTTGGCCAAAAAGGGCGTATGCGTTTTTTCCTGAATATATTCAGGAAAAAACGCATACGCCCTTTTTGGCCAAGGGCATCATTGTCGACGTTTTGCCGCTTTTCATGTGCTTTAAAGGCCATTCGAATCTACCTCCTGAAATCTCTTTCCTGCAATTCTGCCTTGCTTTCAAATCCTCTTCGTTGCCTTCCCTCAATATATCTGTGGATGAGAGTTATCATTTATAACTCTGCGGGTTTGTGAATTGCAGTGTCCCTGAGCTCCATTTTTCAACTCGCTTTTTTGGGAGCTGGCCGCAAAAGCGCGGGATTGCCTCAGGCCCTATTCTGGTTCCTGGAGGCAGGCAGAGCCTGTGGTTAATTCTTCTTCCTGATGGGAAAATAGAGTGACCTGTGCCTGTCCCAACACCAGATCTAGTCTCTCATTGGTTGCCCCTCTTCCCGTTCATCCTCAGGACAAATTGCAACCTGTAGGGAACAGGAGCTTAAAGGTGCTGATTCTCCAAGTAGGGAGATTGCTAGTAAAGTAGCTGGAAAGGCGAACGTGAGCACAAGGAGATGAGAAATTGGGTGTGTTTTAGAAACCTTTCAAAATCACACGGTGTACCATCTTCTGGGTTTCTCATGCGTGTTTTCGATGTAGGAAGATGCCCTTGAACTTGGAGATTAGGGACCCATGGGATGGGTACCACACAGTATTACTTTAAAGGGTCTGCGTTTGCTCACCCAACCTCACCCAACCTCTAAGCCCCAAGAGTGTCCACCCTTATGTCTCATCCAGCTGTGGGTCTAGATATGGTCAATCCAGGTTGCATCACAGCCTCTGAACGAATTTTGTAAGAATTTCTCTCTCTTTCACTGTCTTTGTTTTACGGGTTTTTAAAAGTAATTTATTTTTATAATGGGGTTTAGCTGCTTTTCACGGCTGTGTTTATGCGGCTTTACACCCACCTGACACACTTCCAGACAGATATCAATACATAGGTTTTAAGATTCTTACTAGTCACATATATTCTTGTGCGGTGAATAGGGGGTGTTGAGTCCAGTTCACTGAGCAAGGAGTAGGTCTTGTCTATTACATATTGGGTGTATGGAACGGTATGTGAGCGAATTTGAAGCCCTTGTTTTATGCATCACCCCACCTCACCTTTCCCGTTAAGCAGCCATAGTGTGTTTTCTAAACGTGTGACTCTGTTCTGTTTTGTAATTCAGTTCAGGTGTAGCGGTTTTTACATTCCCTCTATAAGTGATAGCTTATGATAAGTGTCTTTTTCTGTGTCACTTATTTCACTTAGAATCGTCATACCTAAATCCACTCATCTTGCTTCTACTAGCCTTATGATATTGATTTCATGTCTGAGTGATATTCCTTTGTACATAAGGACCACAACTTCTTTATCCATTTTTCTCTTTCCTGGGATATTTAAGGTGTCATGAAGTGGAGGTTCTTGCAAACATAGCAGCCCTAAACATTGGGGTGCCTGTGTCTTGCTGATTTTTAGTTTTCCCAATTTATACGCCCATGAGTGGACGTGCCCTATGCTCCCTAAGCTGTGTTTTTTCGATGTTTCAGGACACACCGTACACTTCTCCAGAGTGGCTTTTGGCAATGTACATCCCGCCCATCAGCGTAGCAAGGCTGCCATTTCTCCATGGCCTGTCCTGCATTTCTGGTTTTGACACTTTTTGCAGCATGGCCCTTTTGACCGATGGGAAGCGAGACTTCTTTGTAGCGCAGATTTGCCTTTCCAGGTTGCTTGGTTGGCCAAAAAGGGCGTATGCGTTATTTCCTGAATATATTCAGGAAAAAACGCATACGCCCTTTTTGGCCAAGGGCATCATTGTCGACGTTTTGCCGCTTTTCATGTGCTTTAAAGGCGATTCGAATCTACCTCCTGAAATCTGTTTCCTGCAATTCTGCCTTGCTTTCAAATCCTCTTCGTTGCCTTCCCTCAATATATCTGTGGATGAGAGTTATCACTTATAACTCTGCGGGTTTGTGAATTGCAGTGTCCCTGAGCTCCATTTTTCAACTCGCTTTTTTTGGAGCTGGCCGCAAAAGCGCGGGATTGCCTCAGGCCCTATTCTGGTTCCTGGCGGCATGCTGAGCCTGTGGTTAATTCTTCTTCCTGATGGGAAAATAGAGTGACCTTGGCCTGTCCCAACACCTAGATCTAGTCTGTCATTGGTTGCCCCTCTTCCCGTTCATCCTCAGGACAAATTGCAACCTGTAGGGAACAGGAGCTTAAAGGTGCTGATTCTCCAAGTAGGGAGATTGCTAGTAAATTAGCTGGAAAGGCGAACCCGAGAAGAAGGAGATGAGAAATTGGGTGCGTTTTAGAAACCTTTCAAAATCACACGGTGTACCATCTTCTGGGTTTCTCATGCATGTTTTCGATGTAGGAAGATGCCCTTGAACCTGGAGATTTGGGACCCATGGGATGGGTACCACACAGTATTACTTTAAAGGGTCTGCGTTTGCTCACCCAACCTCACCCAAACTCTAAGCCCCAAGAGTGTCCACCCTTATGTCTCATCCAGCTGTGGGTCTAGATATGGTCAATCCAGGTTGCATCACAGCCTCTGAACGAATTTTGTAAGAATTTCTCTCTCTTTCACTGTCTTTGTTTTACGGGTTTTTAAAAGTAATTTATTTTTATAATGGGGTTTAGCTGCTTTTCACGGCTGTGTTTATGCGGCTTTACACCCACTTGACTCACTTCCAGACAGATATCAATACATAGGTTTTAAGATTCTTACTAGTCACATATATTCTTGTGCGGTGAATAGGGGGTGTTGAGTCCAGTTCACTGAGCAAGGGGTAGGTCTTGTCTATTACATATTGGGTGTATGGAACGGTATCTGAGCGAATTTGAAACCCTTGTTTTATGCATCACCCCACCTCACCTTTCCCGTTAAGCAGCCATAGTGTGTTTTCTAAACGTGTGACTCTGTTCTGTTTTGTAATTCAGTTCAAGTGTAGCGGTTTTTACATTCCCTCTATAAGTGATATCTTATGATAAGTGTCTTTTTCTGTGTGACTTATTTCACTTAGAATCGTCATACCTAAATCCACTCATCTTGCTTCTACTAGCCTTATGACATTGATTTCATGTCTGAGTGATATTCCTTTGTACATAAGGACCACAACTTCTTTCTCCATTTTTCTCTTTCCTGGGATATTTAAGGTGTCATGAAGTGGAGGTTCTTGTCAACATAGCAGCCCTAAACATTGGGGTGCCTGTGTCTTGCTGATTTTTAGTTTTCCCAATTTATACGCCCATGAGTGGACGTGCCCTATGCTCCCTAAGCTGTGTTTTTTCGATGTTTCAGGACACACCGTACACTTCTCTAGAGTGGCTGTTGGCAATTTACATCCCGCCCATCAGCGTAGCAAGGCTGCCATTTCTCCATGGCCTGTCCTGCATTTCTGGTTTTGACACTTTTTGCAGCATGGCCCTTTTGACCGATGGGAAGCGAGACCTCTTTGTAGCGCTGATTTGCCTTTCCAGGTTGCTTGGTTGGCCAAAAAGGGCGTATGCGTTTTTTCCTGAATATATTCAGGAAAAAACGCATACGCCCTTTTTGGCCAAGGGCATCATTGTCGACGTTTTGCCGCTTTTCATGTGCTTTAAAGGCGATTCGAATCTACCTCCTGAAATCTGCTTCCTGCAATTCTGCCTTGCTTTCAAATCCTCTTCGTTGCCTTCCCTCAATATATCTGTGGATGAGAGTTATCATTTATAACTCTGCGGGTTTGTGAATTGCAGTGTCCCTGAGCTCCATTTTTCAACTCGCTTTTTTTGGAGCTGGCCGCAAAAGCGCGGGATTGCCTCAGGCCCTATTCTGGTTCCTGGCGGCATGCTGAGCCTGTGGTTAATTCTTCTTCCTGATGGGAAAATAGAGTGACCTTGGCCTGTCCCAACACCTAGATCTAGTCTGTCATTGGTTGCCCCTCTTCCCGTTCATCCTCAGGACAAATTGCAACCTGTAGGGAACAGGAGCTTAAAGGTGCTGATTCTCCAAGTAGGGAGATTGCTAGTAAAGTAGCTGGAAAGGCGAACGTGAGCACAAGGAGATGAGAAATTGGGTGCGTTTTAGAAACCTTTCAAAATCACACGGTGTACCATCTTCTGGGTTTCTCATGCATGTTTTCGATGTAGGAAGATGCCCTTGAACTTGGAGATTTGGGACCCATGGGATGGGTACCACACAGTATTACTTTAAAGGGTCTGCGTTTGCTCACCCAACCTCACCCAACCTCTAAGCCCCAAGAGTGTCCACCCTTATGTCTCATCCAGCTGTGGGTCTAGATATGGTCAATCCAGGTTGCATCACAGCCTCTGAACGAATTTTGTAAGAATTTCTCTCTCTTTCACTGTCTTTGTTTTACGGGTTTTTAAAAGTAATTTATTTTTATAATGGGGTTTAGCTGCTTTTCACGGCTGTGTTTATGCGGCTTTACACCCACTTGACTCACTTCCAGACAGATATCAATACATAGGTTTTAAGATTCTTACTAGTCACATATATTCTTGTGCGGTGAATAGGGGGTGTTGAGTCCAGTTCACTGAGCAAGGGGTAGGTCTTGTCTATTACATATTGGGTGTATGGAACGGTATCTGAGCGAATTTGAAACCCTTGTTTTATGCATCACCCCACCTCACCTTTCCCGTTAAGCAGCCATAGTGTGTTTTCTAAACGTGTGACTCTGTTCTGTTTTGTAATTCAGTTCAGGTGTAGCGGTTTTTACATTCCCTCTATAAGTGATAGCTTATGATAAGTGTCTTTTTCTGTGTCACTTATTTCACTTAGAATCGTCATACCTAAATCCACTCATCTTGCTTCTACTAGCCTTATGACATTGATTTCATGTCTGAGTGATATTCCTTTGTACATAAGGACCACAACTTCTTTATCCATTTTTCTCTTTCCTGGGATATTTAAGGTGTCATGAAGTGGAGGTTCTTGTCAACATAGCAGCCCTAAACATTGGGGTGCCTGTGCCTTGCTGATTTTTAGTTTTCCCAATTTATACGCCCATGAGTGGACTTGCCCTATGCTCCCTAAGCTGTGTTTTTTCGATGTTTCAGGACACACCGTACACTTCTCCAGAGTGGCTTTTGGCAATTTACATCCCGCCCATCAGCGTAGCAAGGCTGCCATTTCTCCATGGCCTGTACTGCATTTCTGGTTTTGACACTTTTTGCAGCATGGCCCTTTTGACCGATGGGAAGCGAGACCTCTTTGTAGCGCTGATTTGCCTTTCCAGGTTGCTTGGTTGGCCAAAAAGGGCGTATGCGTTTTTTCCTGAATATATTCAGGAAAAAACGCATACGCCCTTTTTGGCCAAGGGCATCATTGTCGACGTTTTGCCGCTTTTCATGTGCTTTAAAGGCCATTCGAATCTACCTCCTGAAATCTCTTTCCTGCAATTCTGCCTTGCTTTCAAATCCTCTTCGTTGCCTTCCCTCAATATATCTGTGGATGAGAGTTATCATTTATAACTCTGCGGGTTTGTGAATTGCAGTGTCCCTGAGCTCCATTTTTCAACTCGCTTTTTTGGGAGCTGGCCGCAAAAGCGCGGGATTGCCTCAGGCCCTATTCTGGTTCCTGGAGGCAGGCAGAGCCTGTGGTTAATTCTTCTTCCTGATGGGAAAATAGAGTGACCTGTGCCTGTCCCAACACCAGATCTAGTCTCTCATTGGTTGCCCCTCTTCCCGTTCATCCTCAGGACAAATTGCAACCTGTAGGGAACAGGAGCTTAAAGGTGCTGATTCTCCAAGTAGGGAGATTGCTAGTAAAGTAGCTGGAAAGGCGAACGTGAGCACAAGGAGATGAGAAATTGGGTGTGTTTTAGAAACCTTTCAAAATCACACGGTGTACCATCTTCTGGGTTTCTCATGCGTGTTTTCGATGTAGGAAGATGCCCTTGAACTTGGAGATTAGGGACCCATGGGATGGGTACCACACAGTATTACTTTAAAGGGTCTGCGTTTGCTCACCCAACCTCACCCAACCTCTAAGCCCCAAGAGTGTCCACCCTTATGTCTCATCCAGCTGTGGGTCTAGATATGGTCAATCCAGGTTGCATCACAGCCTCTGAACGAATTTTGTAAGAATTTCTCTCTCTTTCACTGTCTTTGTTTTACGGGTTTTTAAAAGTAATTTATTTTTATAATGGGGTTTAGCTGCTTTTCACGGCTGTGTTTATGCGGCTTTACACCCACCTGACACACTTCCAGACAGATATCAATACATAGGTTTTAAGATTCTTACTAGTCACATATATTCTTGTGCGGTGAATAGGGGGTGTTGAGTCCAGTTCACTGAGCAAGGAGTAGGTCTTGTCTATTACATATTGGGTGTATGGAACGGTATGTGAGCGAATTTGAAGCCCTTGTTTTATGCATCACCCCACCTCACCTTTCCCGTTAAGCAGCCATAGTGTGTTTTCTAAACGTGTGACTCTGTTCTGTTTTGTAATTCAGTTCAGGTGTAGCGGTTTTTACATTCCCTCTATAAGTGATAGCTTATGATAAGTGTCTTTTTCTGTGTCACTTATTTCACTTAGAATCGTCATACCTAAATCCACTCATCTTGCTTCTACTAGCCTTATGATATTGATTTCATGTCTGAGTGATATTCCTTTGTACATAAGGACCACAACTTCTTTATCCATTTTTCTCTTTCCTGGGATATTTAAGGTGTCATGAAGTGGAGGTTCTTGCAAACATAGCAGCCCTAAACATTGGGGTGCCTGTGTCTTGCTGATTTTTAGTTTTCCCAATTTATACGCCCATGAGTGGACGTGCCCTATGCTCCCTAAGCTGTGTTTTTTCGATGTTTCAGGACACACCGTACACTTCTCCAGAGTGGCTTTTGGCAATGTACATCCCGCCCATCAGCGTAGCAAGGCTGCCATTTCTCCATGGCCTGTCCTGCATTTCTGGTTTTGACACTTTTTGCAGCATGGCCCTTTTGACCGATGGGAAGCGAGACTTCTTTGTAGCGCAGATTTGCCTTTCCAGGTTGCTTGGTTGGCCAAAAAGGGCGTATGCGTTATTTCCTGAATATATTCAGGAAAAAACGCATACGCCCTTTTTGGCCAAGGGCATCATTGTCGACGTTTTGCCGCTTTTCATGTGCTTTAAAGGCGATTCGAATCTACCTCCTGAAATCTGTTTCCTGCAATTCTGCCTTGCTTTCAAATCCTCTTCGTTGCCTTCCCTCAATATATCTGTGGATGAGAGTTATCACTTATAACTCTGCGGGTTTGTGAATTGCAGTGTCCCTGAGCTCCATTTTTCAACTCGCTTTTTTTGGAGCTGGCCGCAAAAGCGCGGGATTGCCTCAGGCCCTATTCTGGTTCCTGGCGGCATGCTGAGCCTGTGGTTAATTCTTCTTCCTGATGGGAAAATAGAGTGACCTTGGCCTGTCCCAACACCTAGATCTAGTCTGTCATTGGTTGCCCCTCTTCCCGTTCATCCTCAGGACAAATTGCAACCTGTAGGGAACAGGAGCTTAAAGGTGCTGATTCTCCAAGTAGGGAGATTGCTAGTAAATTAGCTGGAAAGGCGAACCCGAGAAGAAGGAGATGAGAAATTGGGTGCGTTTTAGAAACCTTTCAAAATCACACGGTGTACCATCTTCTGGGTTTCTCATGCATGTTTTCGATGTAGGAAGATGCCCTTGAACCTGGAGATTTGGGACCCATGGGATGGGTACCACACAGTATTACTTTAAAGGGTCTGCGTTTGCTCACCCAACCTCACCCAAACTCTAAGCCCCAAGAGTGTCCACCCTTATGTCTCATCCAGCTGTGGGTCTAGATATGGTCAATCCAGGTTGCATCACAGCCTCTGAACGAATTTTGTAAGAATTTCTCTCTCTTTCACTGTCTTTGTTTTACGGGTTTTTAAAAGTAATTTATTTTTATAATGGGGTTTAGCTGCTTTTCACGGCTGTGTTTATGCGGCTTTACACCCACTTGACTCACTTCCAGACAGATATCAATACATAGGTTTTAAGATTCTTACTAGTCACATATATTCTTGTGCGGTGAATAGGGGGTGTTGAGTCCAGTTCACTGAGCAAGGGGTAGGTCTTGTCTATTACATATTGGGTGTATGGAACGGTATCTGAGCGAATTTGAAACCCTTGTTTTATGCATCACCCCACCTCACCTTTCCCGTTAAGCAGCCATAGTGTGTTTTCTAAACGTGTGACTCTGTTCTGTTTTGTAATTCAGTTCAAGTGTAGCGGTTTTTACATTCCCTCTATAAGTGATATCTTATGATAAGTGTCTTTTTCTGTGTGACTTATTTCACTTAGAATCGTCATACCTAAATCCACTCATCTTGCTTCTACTAGCCTTATGACATTGATTTCATGTCTGAGTGATATTCCTTTGTACATAAGGACCACAACTTCTTTATCCATTTTTCTCTTTCCTGGGATATTTAAGGTGTCATGAAGTGGAGGTTCTTGTCAACATAGCAGCCCTAAACATTGGGGTGCCTGTGTCTTGCTGATTTTTAGTTTTCCCAATTTATACGCCCATGAGTGGACGTGCCCTATGCTCCCTAAGCTGTGTTTTTTCGATGTTTCAGGACACACCGTACACTTCTCTAGAGTGGCTGTTGGCAATTTACATCCCGCCCATCAGCGTAGCAAGGCTGCCATTTCTCCATGGCCTGTCCTGCATTTCTGGTTTTGACACTTTTTGCAGCATGGCCCTTTTGACCGATGGGAAGCGAGACCTCTTTGTAGCGCTGATTTGCCTTTCCAGGTTGCTTGGTTGGCCAAAAAGGGCGTATGCGTTTTTTCCTGAATATATTCAGGAAAAAACGCATACGCCCTTTTTGGCCAAGGGCATCATTGTCGACGTTTTGCCGCTTTTCATGTGCTTTAAAGGCGATTCGAATCTACCTCCTGAAATCTGCTTCCTGCAATTCTGCCTTGCTTTCAAATCCTCTTCGTTGCCTTCCCTCAATATATCTGTGGATGAGAGTTATCATTTATAACTCTGCGGGTTTGTGAATTGCAGTGTCCCTGAGCTCCATTTTTCAACTCGCTTTTTTGGGAGCTGGCCACAAAAGCGCGAGATTGCCTCAGGCCTTATTCTGGTTCCTGGCGGCAGGCTGAGCCTGTGGTTAATTCTTCTTCCTGATGGGAAAATAGAGTGACCTGTGCCTGTCCCAACACCTAGATCTAGTCTCTCATTGGTTGCCCCTCTTCCCGTTCATCCTCAGGACAAATTGCAACCTGTAGGGAACAGGAGCTTAAAGGTGCTGATTCTCCAAGTAGGGAGATTGCTAGTAAAGTAGCTGGAAAGGCGAACCCGAGCACAAGGAGATGAGAAATTGGGTGCGTTTTAGAAACCTTTCAAAATCACACGGTGCACCATCTTCTGGGATTCTCATGCATGTTTTCGATGTAGGAAGATGCCCTTGAACCTGGAGATTTGGGACCCATGGGATGGGTACCACACAGTATTACTTTAAAGGGTCTGCGTTTGCTCACCCAACCTCACCCAACCTCTAAGCCCCAAGAGTGTCCACCCTTATGTCTCATCCAGCTGTGGGTCTAGATATGGTCAATCCAGGTTGCATCACAGCCTCTGAACGAATTTTGTAAGAATTTCTCTCTCTTTCACTGTCTTTGTTTTACGGGTTTTTAAAAGTAATTTATTTTTATAATGGGGTTTAGCTGCTTTTCACGGCTGTGTTTTTGCAGCTTTACACCCACTTGACACACTTCCAGAGAGATATCAATACATAGGTTTTAAGATTCTTATTAGTCACATATATTCTTGTGCGGTGAATAGGGGGTGTTGAGTCCAGTTCACTGAGCAAGGAGTAGGTCTTGTCTATTACATATTGGGTGTATGGAACGGTATCTGAGCGAATTTGAAACCCTTGTTTTATGCATCACCCCACCTCACCTTTCCCGTTAAGCAGCCATAGTGTGTTTTCTAAACGTGTGACTCTGTTCTGTTTTGTAATTCAGTTCAGGTGTAGCGGTTTTTACATTCCCTCTATAAGTGATAGCTTATGATAAGTGTCTTTTTCTGTGTCAGTTATTTCACTTAGAATCGTCATACCTAAATCCACTCATCTTGCTTCTACTAGCCTTATGATATTGATTTCATGTCTGAGTGATATTCCTTTGTACATAAGGACCACAACTTCTTTATCCATTTTTCTCTTTCCTGGGATATTTAAGGTGTCATGAAGTGGAGGTTCTTGTCAACAGAGCAGCCCCAAACTTTGGGGTGCCTGTGTCTTGCTGATTTTTACTTTTCCCAATTTATACGCCCATGAGTGGACGTGCCCTATGCTCCCTAAGCTGTGTTTTTTCGATGTTTCAGGACACACCGTACACTTCTCCAGAGTGGCTTTTGGCAATGTACATCCCGCCCATCAGCGTAGCAAGGCTGCCATTTCTCCATGGCCTGTACTCCATTTCTGGTTTTGACACTTTTTGCAGCATGGCCCTTTTGACCGATGGGAAGCGAGACTTCTTTGTAGCGCTGATTTGCCTTTCCAGGTTGCTTGGTTGGCCAAAAAGGGCGTATGCGTTATTTCCTGAATATATTCAGGAAAAAACGCATACGCCCTTTTTGGCCAAGGGCATCATTGTCGACGTTTTGCCGCTTTTCATGTGCTTTAACGGCGATTCGAATCTACCTCCTGAAATCTGCTTCCTGCAATTCTGCCTTGCTTTCAAATCCTCTTCGTTGCCTTCCCTCAATATATCTGTGGATGAGAGTTATCATTTATAACTCTGCGGGTTTGTGAATTGCAGTGTCCCTGAGCTCCATTTTTCAACTCGCTTTTTTGGGAGCTGGCCACAAAAGCGCGAGATTGCCTCAGGCCTTATTCTGGTTCCTGGCGGCAGGCTGAGCCTGTGGTTAATTCTTCTTCCTGATGGGAAAATAGAGTGACCTGTGCCTGTCCCAACACCTAGATCTAGTCTCTCATTGGTTGCCCCTCTTCCCGTTCATCCTCAGGACAAATTGCAACCTGTAGGGAACAGGAGCTTAAAGGTGCTGATTCTCCAAGTAGGGAGATTGCTAGTAAAGTAGCTGGAAAGGCGAACCCGAGCACAAGGAGATGAGAAATTGGGTGCGTTTTAGAAACCTTTCAAAATCACACGGTGCACCATCTTCTGGGTTTCTCATGCATGTTTTCGATGTAGGAAGATGCCCTTGAACCTGGAGATTTGGGACCCATGGGATGGGTACCACACAGTATTACTTTAAAGGGTCTGCGTTTGCTCACCCAACCTCACCCAACCTCTAAGCCCCAAGAGTGTCCACCCTTATGTCTCATCCAGCTGTGGGTCTAGATATGGTCAATCCAGGTTGCATCACAGCCTCTGAACGAATTTTGTAAGAATTTCTCTCTCTTTCACTGTCTTTGTTTTACGGGTTTTTAAAAGTAATTTATTTTTATAATGGGGTTTAGCTGCTTTTCACGGCTGTGTTTTTGCAGCTTTACACCCACTTGACACACTTCCAGAGAGATATCAATACATAGGTTTTAAGATTCTTACTAGTCACATATATTCTTGTGCGGTGAATAGGGGGTGTTGAGTCCAGTTCACTGAGCAAGGAGTAGGTCTTGTCTATTACATATTGGGTGTATGGAACGGTATCTGAGCGAATTTGAAACCCTTGTTTTATGCATCACCCCACCTCACCTTTCCCGTTAAGCAGCCATAGTGTGTTTTCTAAACGTGTGACTCTGTTCTGTTTTGTAATTCAGTTCAGGTGTAGCGGTTTTTACATTCCCTCTATAAGTGATAGCTTATGATAAGTGTCTTTTTCTGTGTCAGTTATTTCACTTAGAATCGTCATACCTAAATCCACTCATCTTGCTTCTACTAGCCTTATGATATTGATTTCATGTCTGAGTGATATTCCTTTGTACATAAGGACCACAACTTCTTTATCCATTTTTCTCTTTCCTGGGATATTTAAGGTGTCATGAAGTGGAGGTTCTTGTCAACAGAGCAGCCCCAAACTTTGGGGTGCCTGTGTCTTGCTGATTTTTAGTTTTCCCAATTTATACGCCCATGAGTGGACGTGCCCTATGCTCCCTAAGCTGTGTTTTTTCGATGTTTCAGGACACACCGTACACTTCTCCAGAGTGGCTTTTGGCAATGTACATCCCGCCCATCAGCGTAGCAAGGCTGCCATTTCTCCATGGCCTGTACTGCATTTCTGGTTTTGACACTTTTTGCAGCATGGCCCTTTTGACCGATGGGAAGCGAGACTTCTTTGTAGCGCTGATTTGCCTTTCCAGGTTGCTTGGTTGGCCAAAAAGGGCGTATGCGTTATTTCCTGAATATATTCAGGAAAAAACGCATACGCCCTTTTTGGCCAAGGGCATCATTGTCGACGTTTTGCCGCTTTTCATGTGCTTTAAAGGCGATTCGAATCTACCTCCTTAAATCTGTTTCCTGCAATTCTGCCTTGCTTTCAAATCCTCTTCGTTGCCTTCCCTCAATATATCTGTGGATGAGAGTTATCACTTATAACTCTGCGGGTTTGTGAATTGCAGTGTCCCTGAGCTCCATTTTTCAACTCGCTTTTTTTGGAGCTGGCCGCAAAAGCGCGGGATTGCCTCAGGCCCTATTCTGGTTCCTGGCGGCATGCTGAGCCTGTGGTTAATTCTTCTTCCTGATGGGAAAATAGAGTGACCTTGGCCTGTCCCAACACCTAGATCTAGTCTGTCATTGGTTGCCCCTCTTCCCGTTCATCCTCAGGACAAATTGCAACCTGTAGGGAACAGGAGCTTAAAGGTGCTGATTCTCCAAGTAGGGAGATTGCTAGTAAAGTAGCTGGAAAGGCGAACGTGAGCACAAGGAGATGAGAAATTGGGTGCGTTTTAGAAACCTTTCAAAATCACACGGTGTACCATCTTCTGGGTTTCTCATGCATGTTTTCGATGTAGGAAGATGCCCTTGAACTTGGAGATTTGGGACCCATGGGATGGGTACCACACAGTATTACTTTAAAGGGTCTGCGTTTGCTCACCCAACCTCACCCAACCTCTAAGCCCCAAGAGTGTCCACCCTTATGTCTCATCCAGCTGTGGGTCTAGATATGGTCAATCCAGGTTGCATCACAGCCTCTGAACGAATTTTGTAAGAATTTCTCTCTCTTTCACTGTCTTTGTTTTACGGGTTTTTAAAAGTAATTTATTTTTATAATGGGGTTTAGCTGCTTTTCACGGCTGTGTTTATGCGGCTTTACACCCACTTGACTCACTTCCAGACAGATATCAATACATAGGTTTTAAGATTCTTATTAGTCACATATATTCTTGTGCGGTGAATAGGGGGTGTTGAGTCCAGTTCACTGAGCAAGGAGTAGGTCTTGTCTATTACATATTGGGTGTATGGAACGGTATCTGAGCGAATTTGAAACCCTTGTTTTATGCATCACCCCACCTCACCTTTCCCGTTAAGCAGCCATAGTGTGTTTTCTAAACGTGTGACTCTGTTCTGTTTTGTAATTCAGTTCAGGTGTAGCGGTTTTTACATTCCCTCTATAAGTGATAGCTTATGATAAGTGTCTTTTTCTGTGTCAGTTATTTCACTTAGAATCGTCATACCTAAATCCACTCATCTTGCTTCTACTAGCCTTATGATATTGATTTCATGTCTGAGTGATATTCCTTTGTACATAAGGACCACAACTTCTTTATCCATTTTTCTCTTTCCTGGGATATTTAAGGTGTCATGAAGTGGAGGTTCTTGTCAACAGAGCAGCCCCAAACTTTGGGGTGCCTGTGTCTTGCTGATTTTTAGTTTTCCCAATTTATACGCCCATGAGTGGACGTGCCCTATGCTCCCTAAGCTGTGTTTTTTCGATGTTTCAGGACACACCGTACACTTCTCCAGAGTGGCTTTTGGCAATGTACATCCCGCCCATCAGCGTAGCAAGGCTGCCATTTCTCCATGGCCTGTACTCCATTTCTGGTTTTGACACTTTTTGCAGCATGGCCCTTTTGACCGATGGGAAGCGAGACTTCTTTGTAGCGCTGATTTGCCTTTCCAGGTTGCTTGGTTGGCCAAAAAGGGCGTATGCGTTATTTCCTGAATATATTCAGGAAAAAACGCATACGCCCTTTTTGGCCAAGGGCATCATTGTCGACGTTTTGCCGCTTTTCATGTGCTTTAACGGCGATTCGAATCTACCTCCTGAAATCTGCTTCCTGCAATTCTGCCTTGCTTTCAAATCCTCTTCGTTGCCTTCCCTCAATATATCTGTGGATGAGAGTTATCATTTATAACTCTGCGGGTTTGTGAATTGCAGTGTCCCTGAGCTCCATTTTTCAACTCGCTTTTTTGGGAGCTGGCCACAAAAGCGCGAGATTGCCTCAGGCCTTATTCTGGTTCCTGGCGGCAGGCTGAGCCTGTGGTTAATTCTTCTTCCTGATGGGAAAATAGAGTGACCTGTGCCTGTCCCAACACCTAGATCTAGTCTCTCATTGGTTGCCCCTCTTCCCGTTCATCCTCAGGACAAATTGCAACCTGTAGGGAACAGGAGCTTAAAGGTGCTGATTCTCCAAGTAGGGAGATTGCTAGTAAAGTAGCTGGAAAGGCGAACCCGAGCACAAGGAGATGAGAAATTGGGTGCGTTTTAGAAACCTTTCAAAATCACACGGTGCACCATCTTCTGGGTTTCTCATGCATGTTTTCGATGTAGGAAGATGCCCTTGAACCTGGAGATTTGGGACCCATGGGATGGGTACCACACAGTATTACTTTAAAGGGTCTGCGTTTGCTCACCCAACCTCACCCAACCTCTAAGCCCCAAGAGTGTCCACCCTTATGTCTCATCCAGCTGTGGGTCTAGATATGGTCAATCCAGGTTGCATCACAGCCTCTGAACGAATTTTGTAAGAATTTCTCTCTCTTTCACTGTCTTTGTTTTACGGGTTTTTAAAAGTAATTTATTTTTATAATGGGGTTTAGCTGCTTTTCACGGCTGTGTTTTTGCAGCTTTACACCCACTTGACACACTTCCAGAGAGATATCAATACATAGGTTTTAAGATTCTTACTAGTCACATATATTCTTGTGCGGTGAATAGGGGGTGTTGAGTCCAGTTCACTGAGCAAGGAGTAGGTCTTGTCTATTACATATTGGGTGTATGGAACGGTATCTGAGCGAATTTGAAACCCTTGTTTTATGCATCACCCCACCTCACCTTTCCCGTTAAGCAGCCATAGTGTGTTTTCTAAACGTGTGACTCTGTTCTGTTTTGTAATTCAGTTCAGGTGTAGCGGTTTTTACATTCCCTCTATAAGTGATAGCTTATGATAAGTGTCTTTTTCTGTGTCAGTTATTTCACTTAGAATCGTCATACCTAAATCCACTCATCTTGCTTCTACTAGCCTTATGATATTGATTTCATGTCTGAGTGATATTCCTTTGTACATAAGGACCACAACTTCTTTATCCATTTTTCTCTTTCCTGGGATATTTAAGGTGTCATGAAGTGGAGGTTCTTGTCAACAGAGCAGCCCCAAACTTTGGGGTGCCTGTGTCTTGCTGATTTTTAGTTTTCCCAATTTATACGCCCATGAGTGGACGTGCCCTATGCTCCCTAAGCTGTGTTTTTTCGATGTTTCAGGACACACCGTACACTTCTCCAGAGTGGCTTTTGGCAATGTACATCCCGCCCATCAGCGTAGCAAGGCTGCCATTTCTCCATGGCCTGTACTGCATTTCTGGTTTTGACACTTTTTGCAGCATGGCCCTTTTGACCGATGGGAAGCGAGACCTCTTTGTAGCGCTGATTTGCCTTTCCAGGTTGCTTGGTTGGCCAAAAAGGGCGTATGCGTTTTTTCCTGAATATATTCAGGAAAAAACGCATACGCCCTTTTTGGCCAAGGGCATCATTGTCGACGTTTTGCCGCTTTTCATGTGCTTTAAAGGCCATTCGAATCTACCTCCTGAAATCTCTTTCCTGCAATTCTGCCTTGCTTTCAAATCCTCTTCGTTGCCTTCCCTCAATATATCTGTGGATGAGAGTTATCATTTATAACTCTGCGGGTTTGTGAATTGCAGTGTCCCTGAGCTCCATTTTTCAACTCGCTTTTTTGGGAGCTGGCCGCAAAAGCGCGGGATTTCCTCAGGCCCTATTCTGGTTCCTGGAGGCAGGCAGAGCCTGTGGTTAATTCTTCTTCCTGATGGGAAAATAGAGTGACCTGTGCCTGTCCCAACACCAGATCTAGTCTCTCATTGGTTGCCCCTCTTCCCGTTCATCCTCAGGACAAATTGCAACCTGTAGGGAACAGGAGCTTAAAGGTGCTGATTCTCCAAGTAGGGAGATTGCTAGTAAAGTAGCTGGAAAGGCGAACGTGAGCACAAGGAGATGAGAAATTGGGTGTGTTTTAGAAACCTTTCAAAATCACACGGTGTACCATCTTCTGGGTTTCTCATGCGTGTTTTCGATGTAGGAAGATGCCCTTGAACTTGGAGATTAGGGACCCATGGGATGGGTACCACACAGTATTACTTTAAAGGGTCTGCGTTTGCTCACCCAACCTCACCCAACCTCTAAGCCCCAAGAGTGTCCACCCTTATGTCTCATCCAGCTGTGGGTCTAGATATGGTCAATCCAGGTTGCATCACAGCCTCTGAACGAATTTTGTAAGAATTTCTCTCTCTTTCACTGTCTTTGTTTTACGGGTTTTTAAAAGTAATTTATTTTTATAATGGGGTTTAGCTGCTTTTCACGGCTGTGTTTATGCGGCTTTACACCCACCTGACACACTTCCAGACAGATATCAATACATAGGTTTTAAGATTCTTACTAGTCACATATATTCTTGTGCGGTGAATAGGGGGTGTTGAGTCCAGTTCACTGAGCAAGGAGTAGGTCTTGTCTATTACATATTGGGTGTATGGAACGGTATGTGAGCGAATTTGAAGCCCTTGTTTTATGCATCACCCCACCTCACCTTTCCCGTTAAGCAGCCATAGTGTGTTTTCTAAACGTGTGACTCTGTTCTGTTTTGTAATTCAGTTCAGGTGTAGCGGTTTTTACATTCCCTCTATAAGTGATAGCTTATGATAAGTGTCTTTTTCTGTGTCACTTATTTCACTTAGAATCGTCATACCTAAATCCACTCATCTTGCTTCTACTAGCCTTATGATATTGATTTCATGTCTGAGTGATATTCCTTTGTACATAAGGACCACAACTTCTTTATCCATTTTTCTCTTTCCTGGGATATTTAAGGTGTCATGAAGTGGAGGTTCTTGCAAACATAGCAGCCCTAAACATTGGGGTGCCTGTGTCTTGCTGATTTTTAGTTTTCCCAATTTATACGCCCATGAGTGGACGTGCCCTATGCTCCCTAAGCTGTGTTTTTTCGATGTTTCAGGACACACCGTACACTTCTCCAGAGTGGCTTTTGGCAATGTACATCCCGCCCATCAGCGTAGCAAGGCTGCCATTTCTCCATGGCCTGTCCTGCATTTCTGGTTTTGACACTTTTTGCAGCATGGCCCTTTTGACCGATGGGAAGCGAGACTTCTTTGTAGCGCAGATTTGCCTTTCCAGGTTGCTTGGTTGGCCAAAAAGGGCGTATGCGTTATTTCCTGAATATATTCAGGAAAAAACGCATACGCCCTTTTTGGCCAAGGGCATCATTGTCGACGTTTTGCCGCTTTTCATGTGCTTTAAAGGCGATTCGAATCTACCTCCTGAAATCTGTTTCCTGCAATTCTGCCTTGCTTTCAAATCCTCTTCGTTGCCTTCCCTCAATATATCTGTGGATGAGAGTTATCACTTATAACTCTGCGGGTTTGTGAATTGCAGTGTCCCTGAGCTCCATTTTTCAACTCGCTTTTTTTGGAGCTGGCCGCAAAAGCGCGGGATTGCCTCAGGCCCTATTCTGGTTCCTGGCGGCATGCTGAGCCTGTGGTTAATTCTTCTTCCTGATGGGAAAATAGAGTGACCTTGGCCTGTCCCAACACCTAGATCTAGTCTGTCATTGGTTGCCCCTCTTCCCGTTCATCCTCAGGACAAATTGCAACCTGTAGGGAACAGGAGCTTAAAGGTGCTGATTCTCCAAGTAGGGAGATTGCTAGTAAATTAGCTGGAAAGGCGAACCCGAGAAGAAGGAGATGAGAAATTGGGTGCGTTTTAGAAACCTTTCAAAATCACACGGTGTACCATCTTCTGGGTTTCTCATGCATGTTTTCGATGTAGGAAGATGCCCTTGAACCTGGAGATTTGGGACCCATGGGATGGGTACCACACAGTATTACTTTAAAGGGTCTGCGTTTGCTCACCCAACCTCACCCAAACTCTAAGCCCCAAGAGTGTCCACCCTTATGTCTCATCCAGCTGTGGGTCTAGATATGGTCAATCCAGGTTGCATCACAGCCTCTGAACGAATTTTGTAAGAATTTCTCTCTCTTTCACTGTCTTTGTTTTACGGGTTTTTAAAAGTAATTTATTTTTATAATGGGGTTTAGCTGCTTTTCACGGCTGTGTTTATGCGGCTTTACACCCACTTGACTCACTTCCAGACAGATATCAATACATAGGTTTTAAGATTCTTACTAGTCACATATATTCTTGTGCGGTGAATAGGGGGTGTTGAGTCCAGTTCACTGAGCAAGGGGTAGGTCTTGTCTATTACATATTGGGTGTATGGAACGGTATCTGAGCGAATTTGAAACCCTTGTTTTATGCATCACCCCACCTCACCTTTCCCATTAAGCAGCCATAGTGTGTTTTCTAAACGTGTGACTCTGTTCTGTTTTGTAATTCAGTTCAAGTGTAGCGGTTTTTACATTCCCTCTATAAGTGATATCTTATGATAAGTGTCTTTTTCTGTGTGACTTATTTCACTTAGAATCGTCATACCTAAATCCACTCATCTTGCTTCTACTAGCCTTATGACATTGATTTCATGTCTGAGTGATATTCCTTTGTACATAAGGACCACAACTTCTTTATCCATTTTTCTCTTTCCTGGGATATTTAAGGTGTCATGAAGTGGAGGTTCTTGTCAACATAGCAGCCCTAAACATTGGGGTGCCTGTGTCTTGCTGATTTTTAGTTTTCCCAATTTATACGCCCATGAGTGGACGTGCCCTATGCTCCCTAAGCTGTGTTTTTTCGATGTTTCAGGACACACCGTACACTTCTCTAGAGTGGCTGTTGGCAATTTACATCCCGCCCATCAGCGTAGCAAGGCTGCCATTTCTCCATGGCCTGTCCTGCATTTCTGGTTTTGACACTTTTTGCAGCATGGCCCTTTTGACCGATGGGAAGCGAGACCTCTTTGTAGCGCTGATTTGCCTTTCCAGGTTGCTTGGTTGGCCAAAAAGGGCGTATGCGTTTTTTCCTGAATATATTCAGGAAAAAACGCATACGCCCTTTTTGGCCAAGGGCATCATTGTCGACGTTTTGCCGCTTTTCATGTGCTTTAAAGGCGATTCGAATCTACCTCCTGAAATCTGCTTCCTGCAATTCTGCCTTGCTTTCAAATCCTCTTCGTTGCCTTCCCTCAATATATCTGTGGATGAGAGTTATCATTTATAACTCTGCGGGTTTGTGAATTGCAGTGTCCCTGAGCTCCATTTTTCAACTCGCTTTTTTGGGAGCTGGCCACAAAAGCGCGAGATTGCCTCAGGCCTTATTCTGGTTCCTGGCGGCAGGCTGAGCCTGTGGTTAATTCTTCTTCCTGATGGGAAAATAGAGTGACCTGTGCCTGTCCCAACACCTAGATCTAGTCTCTCATTGGTTGCCCCTCTTCCCGTTCATCCTCAGGACAAATTGCAACCTGTAGGGAACAGGAGCTTAAAGGTGCTGATTCTCCAAGTAGGGAGATTGCTAGTAAAGTAGCTGGAAAGGCGAACCCGAGCACAAGGAGATGAGAAATTGGGTGCGTTTTAGAAACCTTTCAAAATCACACGGTGCACCATCTTCTGGGATTCTCATGCATGTTTTCGATGTAGGAAGATGCCCTTGAACCTGGAGATTTGGGACCCATGGGATGGGTACCACACAGTATTACTTTAAAGGGTCTGCGTTTGCTCACCCAACCTCACCCAACCTCTAAGCCCCAAGAGTGTCCACCCTTATGTCTCATCCAGCTGTGGGTCTAGATATGGTCAATCCAGGTTGCATCACAGCCTCTGAACGAATTTTGTAAGAATTTCTCTCTCTTTCACTGTCTTTGTTTTACGGGTTTTTAAAAGTAATTTATTTTTATAATGGGGTTTAGCTGCTTTTCACGGCTGTGTTTTTGCAGCTTTACACCCACTTGACACACTTCCAGAGAGATATCAATACATAGGTTTTAAGATTCTTATTAGTCACATATATTCTTGTGCGGTGAATAGGGGGTGTTGAGTCCAGTTCACTGAGCAAGGAGTAGGTCTTGTCTATTACATATTGGGTGTATGGAACGGTATCTGAGCGAATTTGAAACCCTTGTTTTATGCATCACCCCACCTCACCTTTCCCGTTAAGCAGCCATAGTGTGTTTTCTAAACGTGTGACTCTGTTCTGTTTTGTAATTCAGTTCAGGTGTAGCGGTTTTTACATTCCCTCTATAAGTGATAGCTTATGATAAGTGTCTTTTTCTGTGTCAGTTATTTCACTTAGAATCGTCATACCTAAATCCACTCATCTTGCTTCTACTAGCCTTATGATATTGATTACATGTCTGAGTGATATTCCTTTGTACATAAGGACCACAACTTCTTTATCCATTTTTCTCTTTCCTGGGATATTTAAGGTGTCATGAAGTGGAGGTTCTTGTCAACAGAGCAGCCCCAAACTTTGGGGTGCCTGTGTCTTGCTGATTTTTAGTTTTCCCAATTTATACGCCCATGAGTGGACGTGCCCTATGCTCCCTAAGCTGTGTTTTTTCGATGTTTCAGGACACACCGTACACTTCTCCAGAGTGGCTTTTGGCAATGTACATCCCGCCCATCAGCGTAGCAAGGCTGCCATTTCTCCATGGCCTGTACTCCATTTCTGGTTTTGACACTTTTTGCAGCATGGCCCTTTTGACCGATGGGAAGCGAGACTTCTTTGTAGCGCTGATTTGCCTTTCCAGGTTGCTTGGTTGGCCAAAAAGGGCGTATGCGTTATTTCCTGAATATATTCAGGAAAAAACGCATACGCCCTTTTTGGCCAAGGGCATCATTGTCGACGTTTTGCCGCTTTTCATGTGCTTTAACGGCGATTCGAATCTACCTCCTGAAATCTGCTTCCTGCAATTCTGCCTTGCTTTCAAATCCTCTTCGTTGCCTTCCCTCAATATATCTGTGGATGAGAGTTATCATTTATAACTCTGCGGGTTTGTGAATTGCAGTGTCCCTGAGCTCCATTTTTCAACTCGCTTTTTTGGGAGCTGGCCACAAAAGCGCGAGATTGCCTCAGGCCTTATTCTGGTTCCTGGCGGCAGGCTGAGCCTGTGGTTAATTCTTCTTCCTGATGGGAAAATAGAGTGACCTGTGCCTGTCCCAACACCTAGATCTAGTCTCTCATTGGTTGCCCCTCTTCCCGTTCATCCTCAGGACAAATTGCAACCTGTAGGGAACAGGAGCTTAAAGGTGCTGATTCTCCAAGTAGGGAGATTGCTAGTAAAGTAGCTGGAAAGGCGAACCCGAGCACAAGGAGATGAGAAATTGGGTGCGTTTTAGAAACCTTTCAAAATCACACGGTGCACCATCTTCTGGGTTTCTCATGCATGTTTTCGATGTAGGAAGATGCCCTTGAACCTGGAGATTTGGGACCCATGGGATGGGTACCACACAGTATTACTTTAAAGGGTCTGCGTTTGCTCACCCAACCTCACCCAACCTCTAAGCCCCAAGAGTGTCCACCCTTATGTCTCATCCAGCTGTGGGTCTAGATATGGTCAATCCAGGTTGCATCACAGCCTCTGAACGAATTTTGTAAGAATTTCTCTCTCTTTCACTGTCTTTGTTTTACGGGTTTTTAAAAGTAATTTATTTTTATAATGGGGTTTAGCTGCTTTTCACGGCTGTGTTTTTGCAGCTTTACACCCACTTGACACACTTCCAGAGAGATATCAATACATAGGTTTTAAGATTCTTACTAGTCACATATATTCTTGTGCGGTGAATAGGGGGTGTTGAGTCCAGTTCACTGAGCAAGGAGTAGGTCTTGTCTATTACATATTGGGTGTATGGAACGGTATCTGAGCGAATTTGAAACCCTTGTTTTATGCATCACCCCACCTCACCTTTCCCGTTAAGCAGCCATAGTGTGTTTTCTAAACGTGTGACTCTGTTCTGTTTTGTAATTCAGTTCAGGTGTAGCGGTTTTTACATTCCCTCTATAAGTGATAGCTTATGATAAGTGTCTTTTTCTGTGTCAGTTATTTCACTTAGAATCGTCATACCTAAATCCACTCATCTTGCTTCTACTAGCCTTATGATATTGATTTCATGTCTGAGTGATATTCCTTTGTACATAAGGACCACAACTTCTTTATCCATTTTTCTCTTTCCTGGGATATTTAAGGTGTCATGAAGTGGAGGTTCTTGTCAACAGAGCAGCCCCAAACTTTGGGGTGCCTGTGTCTTGCTGATTTTTAGTTTTCCCAATTTATACGCCCATGAGTGGACGTGCCCTATGCTCCCTAAGCTGTGTTTTTTCGATGTTTCAGGACACACCGTACACTTCTCCAGAGTGGCTTTTGGCAATGTACATCCCGCCCATCAGCGTAGCAAGGCTGCCATTTCTCCATGGCCTGTACTGCATTTCTGGTTTTGACACTTTTTGCAGCATGGCCCTTTTGACCGATGGGAAGCGAGACCTCTTTGTAGCGCTGATTTGCCTTTCCAGGTTGCTTGGTTGGCCAAAAAGGGCGTATGCGTTTTTTCCTGAATATATTCAGGAAAAAACGCATACGCCCTTTTTGGCCAAGGGCATCATTGTCGACGTTTTGCCGCTTTTCATGTGCTTTAAAGGCCATTCGAATCTACCTCCTGAAATCTCTTTCCTGCAATTCTGCCTTGCTTTCAAATCCTCTTCGTTGCCTTCCCTCAATATATCTGTGGATGAGAGTTATCATTTATAACTCTGCGGGTTTGTGAATTGCAGTGTCCCTGAGCTCCATTTTTCAACTCGCTTTTTTGGGAGCTGGCCGCAAAAGCGCGGGATTGCCTCAGGCCCTATTCTGGTTCCTGGAGGCAGGCAGAGCCTGTGGTTAATTCTTCTTCCTGATGGGAAAATAGAGTGACCTGTGCCTGTCCCAACACCAGATCTAGTCTCTCATTGGTTGCCCCTCTTCCCGTTCATCCTCAGGACAAATTGCAACCTGTAGGGAACAGGAGCTTAAAGGTGCTGATTCTCCAAGTAGGGAGATTGCTAGTAAAGTAGCTGGAAAGGCGAACGTGAGCACAAGGAGATGAGAAATTGGGTGTGTTTTAGAAACCTTTCAAAATCACACGGTGTACCATCTTCTGGGTTTCTCATGCGTGTTTTCGATGTAGGAAGATGCCCTTGAACTTGGAGATTAGGGACCCATGGGATGGGTACCACACAGTATTACTTTAAAGGGTCTGCGTTTGCTCACCCAACCTCACCCAACCTCTAAGCCCCAAGAGTGTCCACCCTTATGTCTCATCCAGCTGTGGGTCTAGATATGGTCAATCCAGGTTGCATCACAGCCTCTGAACGAATTTTGTAAGAATTTCTCTCTCTTTCACTGTCTTTGTTTTACGGGTTTTTAAAAGTAATTTATTTTTATAATGGGGTTTAGCTGCTTTTCACGGCTGTGTTTATGCGGCTTTACACCCACCTGACACACTTCCAGACAGATATCAATACATAGGTTTTAAGATTCTTACTAGTCACATATATTCTTGTGCGGTGAATAGGGGGTGTTGAGTCCAGTTCACTGAGCAAGGAGTAGGTCTTGTCTATTACATATTGGGTGTATGGAACGGTATGTGAGCGAATTTGAAGCCCTTGTTTTATGCATCACCCCACCTCACCTTTCCCGTTAAGCAGCCATAGTGTGTTTTCTAAACGTGTGACTCTGTTCTGTTTTGTAATTCAGTTCAGGTGTAGCGGTTTTTACATTCCCTCTATAAGTGATAGCTTATGATAAGTGTCTTTTTCTGTGTCACTTATTTCACTTAGAATCGTCATACCTAAATCCACTCATCTTGCTTCTACTAGCCTTATGATATTGATTTCATGTCTGAGTGATATTCCTTTGTACATAAGGACCACAACTTCTTTATCCATTTTTCTCTTTCCTGGGATATTTAAGGTGTCATGAAGTGGAGGTTCTTGCAAACATAGCAGCCCTAAACATTGGGGTGCCTGTGTCTTGCTGATTTTTAGTTTTCCCAATTTATACGCCCATGAGTGGACGTGCCCTATGCTCCCTAAGCTGTGTTTTTTCGATGTTTCAGGACACACCGTACACTTCTCCAGAGTGGCTTTTGGCAATGTACATCCCGCCCATCAGCGTAGCAAGGCTGCCATTTCTCCATGGCCTGTCCTGCATTTCTGGTTTTGACACTTTTTGCAGCATGGCCCTTTTGACCGATGGGAAGCGAGACTTCTTTGTAGCGCAGATTTGCCTTTCCAGGTTGCTTGGTTGGCCAAAAAGGGCGTATGCGTTATTTCCTGAATATATTCAGGAAAAAACGCATACGCCCTTTTTGGCCAAGGGCATCATTGTCGACGTTTTGCCGCTTTTCATGTGCTTTAAAGGCGATTCGAATCTACCTCCTGAAATCTGTTTCCTGCAATTCTGCCTTGCTTTCAAATCCTCTTCGTTGCCTTCCCTCAATATATCTGTGGATGAGAGTTATCACTTATAACTCTGCGGGTTTGTGAATTGCAGTGTCCCTGAGCTCCATTTTTCAACTCGCTTTTTTTGGAGCTGGCCGCAAAAGCGCGGGATTGCCTCAGGCCCTATTCTGGTTCCTGGCGGCATGCTGAGCCTGTGGTTAATTCTTCTTCCTGATGGGAAAATAGAGTGACCTTGGCCTGTCCCAACACCTAGATCTAGTCTGTCATTGGTTGCCCCTCTTCCCGTTCATCCTCAGGACAAATTGCAACCTGTAGGGAACAGGAGCTTAAAGGTGCTGATTCTCCAAGTAGGGAGATTGCTAGTAAATTAGCTGGAAAGGCGAACCCGAGAAGAAGGAGATGAGAAATTGGGTGCGTTTTAGAAACCTTTCAAAATCACACGGTGTACCATCTTCTGGGTTTCTCATGCATGTTTTCGATGTAGGAAGATGCCCTTGAACCTGGAGATTTGGGACCCATGGGATGGGTACCACACAGTATTACTTTAAAGGGTCTGCGTTTGCTCACCCAACCTCACCCAAACTCTAAGCCCCAAGAGTGTCCACCCTTATGTCTCATCCAGCTGTGGGTCTAGATATGGTCAATCCAGGTTGCATCACAGCCTCTGAACGAATTTTGTAAGAATTTCTCTCTCTTTCACTGTCTTTGTTTTACGGGTTTTTAAAAGTAATTTATTTTTATAATGGGGTTTAGCTGCTTTTCACGGCTGTGTTTATGCGGCTTTACACCCACTTGACTCACTTCCAGACAGATATCAATACATAGGTTTTAAGATTCTTACTAGTCACATATATTCTTGTGCGGTGAATAGGGGGTGTTGAGTCCAGTTCACTGAGCAAGGGGTAGGTCTTGTCTATTACATATTGGGTGTATGGAACGGTATCTGAGCGAATTTGAAACCCTTGTTTTATGCATCACCCCACCTCACCTTTCCCATTAAGCAGCCATAGTGTGTTTTCTAAACGTGTGACTCTGTTCTGTTTTGTAATTCAGTTCAAGTGTAGCGGTTTTTACATTCCCTCTATAAGTGATATCTTATGATAAGTGTCTTTTTCTGTGTGACTTATTTCACTTAGAATCGTCATACCTAAATCCACTCATCTTGCTTCTACTAGCCTTATGACATTGATTTCATGTCTGAGTGATATTCCTTTGTACATAAGGACCACAACTTCTTTATCCATTTTTCTCTTTCCTGGGATATTTAAGGTGTCATGAAGTGGAGGTTCTTGTCAACATAGCAGCCCTAAACATTGGGGTGCCTGTGTCTTGCTGATTTTTAGTTTTCCCAATTTATACGCCCATGAGTGGACGTGCCCTATGCTCCCTAAGCTGTGTTTTTTCGATGTTTCAGGACACACCGTACACTTCTCTAGAGTGGCTGTTGGCAATTTACATCCCGCCCATCAGCGTAGCAAGGCTGCCATTTCTCCATGGCCTGTCCTGCATTTCTGGTTTTGACACTTTTTGCAGCATGGCCCTTTTGACCGATGGGAAGCGAGACCTCTTTGTAGCGCTGATTTGCCTTTCCAGGTTGCTTGGTTGGCCAAAAAGGGCGTATGCGTTTTTTCCTGAATATATTCAGGAAAAAACGCATACGCCCTTTTTGGCCAAGGGCATCATTGTCGACGTTTTGCCGCTTTTCATGTGCTTTAAAGGCCATTCGAATCTACCTCCTGAAATCTCTTTCCTGCAATTCTGCCTTGCTTTCAAATCCTCTTCGTTGCCTTCCCTCAATATATCTGTGGATGAGAGTTATCATTTATAACTCTGCGGGTTTGTGAATTGCAGTGTCCCTGAGCTCCATTTTTCAACTCGCTTTTTTGGGAGCTGGCCGCAAAAGCGCGGGATTGCCTCAGGCCCTATTCTGGTTCCTGGAGGCAGGCAGAGCCTGTGGTTAATTCTTCTTCCTGATGGGAAAATAGAGTGACCTGTGCCTGTCCCAACACCAGATCTAGTCTCTCATTGGTTGCCCCTCTTCCCGTTCATCCTCAGGACAAATTGCAACCTGTAGGGAACAGGAGCTTAAAGGTGCTGATTCTCCAAGTAGGGAGATTGCTAGTAAAGTAGCTGGAAAGGCGAACGTGAGCACAAGGAGATGAGAAATTGGGTGTGTTTTAGAAACCTTTCAAAATCACACGGTGTACCATCTTCTGGGTTTCTCATGCGTGTTTTCGATGTAGGAAGATGCCCTTGAACTTGGAGATTAGGGACCCATGGGATGGGTACCACACAGTATTACTTTAAAGGGTCTGCGTTTGCTCACCCAACCTCACCCAACCTCTAAGCCCCAAGAGTGTCCACCCTTATGTCTCATCCAGCTGTGGGTCTAGATATGGTCAATCCAGGTTGCATCACAGCCTCTGAACGAATTTTGTAAGAATTTCTCTCTCTTTCACTGTCTTTGTTTTACGGGTTTTTAAAAGTAATTTATTTTTATAATGGGGTTTAGCTGCTTTTCACGGCTGTGTTTATGCGGCTTTACACCCACCTGACACACTTCCAGACAGATATCAATACATAGGTTTTAAGATTCTTACTAGTCACATATATTCTTGTGCGGTGAATAGGGGGTGTTGAGTCCAGTTCACTGAGCAAGGAGTAGGTCTTGTCTATTACATATTGGGTGTATGGAACGGTATGTGAGCGAATTTGAAGCCCTTGTTTTATGCATCACCCCACCTCACCTTTCCCGTTAAGCAGCCATAGTGTGTTTTCTAAACGTGTGACTCTGTTCTGTTTTGTAATTCAGTTCAGGTGTAGCGGTTTTTACATTCCCTCTATAAGTGATAGCTTATGATAAGTGTCTTTTTCTGTGTCACTTATTTCACTTAGAATCGTCATACCTAAATCCACTCATCTTGCTTCTACTAGCCTTATGATATTGATTTCATGTCTGAGTGATATTCCTTTGTACATAAGGACCACAACTTCTTTATCCATTTTTCTCTTTCCTGGGATATTTAAGGTGTCATGAAGTGGAGGTTCTTGCAAACATAGCAGCCCTAAACATTGGGGTGCCTGTGTCTTGCTGATTTTTAGTTTTCCCAATTTATACGCCCATGAGTGGACGTGCCCTATGCTCCCTAAGCTGTGTTTTTTCGATGTTTCAGGACACACCGTACACTTCTCCAGAGTGGCTTTTGGCAATGTACATCCCGCCCATCAGCGTAGCAAGGCTGCCATTTCTCCATGGCCTGTCCTGCATTTCTGGTTTTGACACTTTTTGCAGCATGGCCCTTTTGACCGATGGGAAGCGAGACTTCTTTGTAGCGCAGATTTGCCTTTCCAGGTTGCTTGGTTGGCCAAAAAGGGCGTATGCGTTATTTCC
Organism: Eschrichtius robustus; assembly: GCF_028021215.1. Classification (NCBI taxonomy): domain Eukaryota; kingdom Metazoa; phylum Chordata; class Mammalia; order Artiodactyla; family Eschrichtiidae; genus Eschrichtius; species Eschrichtius robustus. The sequence continues at coordinate 340,743 of NW_027175289.1, read as the reverse complement.
TGAATATATTCAGGAAAAAACGCATACGCCCTTTTTGGCCAAGGGCATCATTGTCGACGTTTTGCCGCTTTTCATGTGCTTTAAAGGCGATTCGAATCTACCTCCTGAAATCTGTTTCCTGCAATTCTGCCTTGCTTTCAAATCCTCTTCGTTGCCTTCCCTCAATATATCTGTGGATGAGAGTTATCACTTATAACTCTGCGGGTTTGTGAATTGCAGTGTCCCTGAGCTCCATTTTTCAACTCGCTTTTTTTGGAGCTGGCCGCAAAAGCGCGGGATTGCCTCAGGCCCTATTCTGGTTCCTGGCGGCATGCTGAGCCTGTGGTTAATTCTTCTTCCTGATGGGAAAATAGAGTGACCTTGGCCTGTCCCAACACCTAGATCTAGTCTGTCATTGGTTGCCCCTCTTCCCGTTCATCCTCAGGACAAATTGCAACCTGTAGGGAACAGGAGCTTAAAGGTGCTGATTCTCCAAGTAGGGAGATTGCTAGTAAATTAGCTGGAAAGGCGAACCCGAGAAGAAGGAGATGAGAAATTGGGTGCGTTTTAGAAACCTTTCAAAATCACACGGTGTACCATCTTCTGGGTTTCTCATGCATGTTTTCGATGTAGGAAGATGCCCTTGAACCTGGAGATTTGGGACCCATGGGATGGGTACCACACAGTATTACTTTAAAGGGTCTGCGTTTGCTCACCCAACCTCACCCAAACTCTAAGCCCCAAGAGTGTCCACCCTTATGTCTCATCCAGCTGTGGGTCTAGATATGGTCAATCCAGGTTGCATCACAGCCTCTGAACGAATTTTGTAAGAATTTCTCTCTCTTTCACTGTCTTTGTTTTACGGGTTTTTAAAAGTAATTTATTTTTATAATGGGGTTTAGCTGCTTTTCACGGCTGTGTTTATGCGGCTTTACACCCACTTGACTCACTTCCAGACAGATATCAATACATAGGTTTTAAGATTCTTACTAGTCACATATATTCTTGTGCGGTGAATAGGGGGTGTTGAGTCCAGTTCACTGAGCAAGGGGTAGGTCTTGTCTATTACATATTGGGTGTATGGAACGGTATCTGAGCGAATTTGAAACCCTTGTTTTATGCATCACCCCACCTCACCTTTCCCATTAAGCAGCCATAGTGTGTTTTCTAAACGTGTGACTCTGTTCTGTTTTGTAATTCAGTTCAAGTGTAGCGGTTTTTACATTCCCTCTATAAGTGATATCTTATGATAAGTGTCTTTTTCTGTGTGACTTATTTCACTTAGAATCGTCATACCTAAATCCACTCATCTTGCTTCTACTAGCCTTATGACATTGATTTCATGTCTGAGTGATATTCCTTTGTACATAAGGACCACAACTTCTTTATCCATTTTTCTCTTTCCTGGGATATTTAAGGTGTCATGAAGTGGAGGTTCTTGTCAACATAGCAGCCCTAAACATTGGGGTGCCTGTGTCTTGCTGATTTTTAGTTTTCCCAATTTATACGCCCATGAGTGGACGTGCCCTATGCTCCCTAAGCTGTGTTTTTTCGATGTTTCAGGACACACCGTACACTTCTCTAGAGTGGCTGTTGGCAATTTACATCCCGCCCATCAGCGTAGCAAGGCTGCCATTTCTCCATGGCCTGTCCTGCATTTCTGGTTTTGACACTTTTTGCAGCATGGCCCTTTTGACCGATGGGAAGCGAGACCTCTTTGTAGCGCTGATTTGCCTTTCCAGGTTGCTTGGTTGGCCAAAAAGGGCGTATGCGTTTTTTCCTGAATATATTCAGGAAAAAACGCATACGCCCTTTTTGGCCAAGGGCATCATTGTCGACGTTTTGCCGCTTTTCATGTGCTTTAAAGGCGATTCGAATCTACCTCCTGAAATCTGCTTCCTGCAATTCTGCCTTGCTTTCAAATCCTCTTCGTTGCCTTCCCTCAATATATCTGTGGATGAGAGTTATCATTTATAACTCTGCGGGTTTGTGAATTGCAGTGTCCCTGAGCTCCATTTTTCAACTCGCTTTTTTGGGAGCTGGCCACAAAAGCGCGAGATTGCCTCAGGCCTTATTCTGGTTCCTGGCGGCAGGCTGAGCCTGTGGTTAATTCTTCTTCCTGATGGGAAAATAGAGTGACCTGTGCCTGTCCCAACACCTAGATCTAGTCTCTCATTGGTTGCCCCTCTTCCCGTTCATCCTCAGGACAAATTGCAACCTGTAGGGAACAGGAGCTTAAAGGTGCTGATTCTCCAAGTAGGGAGATTGCTAGTAAAGTAGCTGGAAAGGCGAACCCGAGCACAAGGAGATGAGAAATTGGGTGCGTTTTAGAAACCTTTCAAAATCACACGGTGCACCATCTTCTGGGATTCTCATGCATGTTTTCGATGTAGGAAGATGCCCTTGAACCTGGAGATTTGGGACCCATGGGATGGGTACCACACAGTATTACTTTAAAGGGTCTGCGTTTGCTCACCCAACCTCACCCAACCTCTAAGCCCCAAGAGTGTCCACCCTTATGTCTCATCCAGCTGTGGGTCTAGATATGGTCAATCCAGGTTGCATCACAGCCTCTGAACGAATTTTGTAAGAATTTCTCTCTCTTTCACTGTCTTTGTTTTACGGGTTTTTAAAAGTAATTTATTTTTATAATGGGGTTTAGCTGCTTTTCACGGCTGTGTTTTTGCAGCTTTACACCCACTTGACACACTTCCAGAGAGATATCAATACATAGGTTTTAAGATTCTTATTAGTCACATATATTCTTGTGCGGTGAATAGGGGGTGTTGAGTCCAGTTCACTGAGCAAGGAGTAGGTCTTGTCTATTACATATTGGGTGTATGGAACGGTATCTGAGCGAATTTGAAACCCTTGTTTTATGCATCACCCCACCTCACCTTTCCCGTTAAGCAGCCATAGTGTGTTTTCTAAACGTGTGACTCTGTTCTGTTTTGTAATTCAGTTCAGGTGTAGCGGTTTTTACATTCCCTCTATAAGTGATAGCTTATGATAAGTGTCTTTTTCTGTGTCAGTTATTTCACTTAGAATCGTCATACCTAAATCCACTCATCTTGCTTCTACTAGCCTTATGATATTGATTTCATGTCTGAGTGATATTCCTTTGTACATAAGGACCACAACTTCTTTATCCATTTTTCTCTTTCCTGGGATATTTAAGGTGTCATGAAGTGGAGGTTCTTGTCAACAGAGCAGCCCCAAACTTTGGGGTGCCTGTGTCTTGCTGATTTTTAGTTTTCCCAATTTATACGCCCATGAGTGGACGTGCCCTATGCTCCCTAAGCTGTGTTTTTTCGATGTTTCAGGACACACCGTACACTTCTCCAGAGTGGCTTTTGGCAATGTACATCCCGCCCATCAGCGTAGCAAGGCTGCCATTTCTCCATGGCCTGTACTCCATTTCTGGTTTTGACACTTTTTGCAGCATGGCCCTTTTGACCGATGGGAAGCGAGACTTCTTTGTAGCGCTGATTTGCCTTTCCAGGTTGCTTGGTTGGCCAAAAAGGGCGTATGCGTTATTTCCTGAATATATTCAGGAAAAAACGCATACGCCCTTTTTGGCCAAGGGCATCATTGTCGACGTTTTGCCGCTTTTCATGTGCTTTAACGGCGATTCGAATCTACCTCCTGAAATCTGCTTCCTGCAATTCTGCCTTGCTTTCAAATCCTCTTCGTTGCCTTCCCTCAATATATCTGTGGATGAGAGTTATCATTTATAACTCTGCGGGTTTGTGAATTGCAGTGTCCCTGAGCTCCATTTTTCAACTCGCTTTTTTGGGAGCTGGCCACAAAAGCGCGAGATTGCCTCAGGCCTTATTCTGGTTCCTGGCGGCAGGCTGAGCCTGTGGTTAATTCTTCTTCCTGATGGGAAAATAGAGTGACCTGTGCCTGTCCCAACACCTAGATCTAGTCTCTCATTGGTTGCCCCTCTTCCCGTTCATCCTCAGGACAAATTGCAACCTGTAGGGAACAGGAGCTTAAAGGTGCTGATTCTCCAAGTAGGGAGATTGCTAGTAAAGTAGCTGGAAAGGCGAACCCGAGCACAAGGAGATGAGAAATTGGGTGCGTTTTAGAAACCTTTCAAAATCACACGGTGCACCATCTTCTGGGTTTCTCATGCATGTTTTCGATGTAGGAAGATGCCCTTGAACCTGGAGATTTGGGACCCATGGGATGGGTACCACACAGTATTACTTTAAAGGGTCTGCGTTTGCTCACCCAACCTCACCCAACCTCTAAGCCCCAAGAGTGTCCACCCTTATGTCTCATCCAGCTGTGGGTCTAGATATGGTCAATCCAGGTTGCATCACAGCCTCTGAACGAATTTTGTAAGAATTTCTCTCTCTTTCACTGTCTTTGTTTTACGGGTTTTTAAAAGTAATTTATTTTTATAATGGGGTTTAGCTGCTTTTCACGGCTGTGTTTTTGCAGCTTTACACCCACTTGACACACTTCCAGAGAGATATCAATACATAGGTTTTAAGATTCTTACTAGTCACATATATTCTTGTGCGGTGAATAGGGGGTGTTGAGTCCAGTTCACTGAGCAAGGAGTAGGTCTTGTCTATTACATATTGGGTGTATGGAACGGTATCTGAGCGAATTTGAAACCCTTGTTTTATGCATCACCCCACCTCACCTTTCCCGTTAAGCAGCCATAGTGTGTTTTCTAAACGTGTGACTCTGTTCTGTTTTGTAATTCAGTTCAGGTGTAGCGGTTTTTACATTCCCTCTATAAGTGATAGCTTATGATAAGTGTCTTTTTCTGTGTCAGTTATTTCACTTAGAATCGTCATACCTAAATCCACTCATCTTGCTTCTACTAGCCTTATGATATTGATTTCATGTCTGAGTGATATTCCTTTGTACATAAGGACCACAACTTCTTTATCCATTTTTCTCTTTCCTGGGATATTTAAGGTGTCATGAAGTGGAGGTTCTTGTCAACAGAGCAGCCCCAAACTTTGGGGTGCCTGTGTCTTGCTGATTTTTAGTTTTCCCAATTTATACGCCCATGAGTGGACGTGCCCTATGCTCCCTAAGCTGTGTTTTTTCGATGTTTCAGGACACACCGTACACTTCTCCAGAGTGGCTTTTGGCAATGTACATCCCGCCCATCAGCGTAGCAAGGCTGCCATTTCTCCATGGCCTGTACTGCATTTCTGGTTTTGACACTTTTTGCAGCATGGCCCTTTTGACCGATGGGAAGCGAGACCTCTTTGTAGCGCTGATTTGCCTTTCCAGGTTGCTTGGTTGGCCAAAAAGGGCGTATGCGTTTTTTCCTGAATATATTCAGGAAAAAACGCATACGCCCTTTTTGGCCAAGGGCATCATTGTCGACGTTTTGCCGCTTTTCATGTGCTTTAAAGGCCATTCGAATCTACCTCCTGAAATCTCTTTCCTGCAATTCTGCCTTGCTTTCAAATCCTCTTCGTTGCCTTCCCTCAATATATCTGTGGATGAGAGTTATCATTTATAACTCTGCGGGTTTGTGAATTGCAGTGTCCCTGAGCTCCATTTTTCAACTCGCTTTTTTGGGAGCTGGCCGCAAAAGCGCGGGATTGCCTCAGGCCCTATTCTGGTTCCTGGAGGCAGGCAGAGCCTGTGGTTAATTCTTCTTCCTGATGGGAAAATAGAGTGACCTGTGCCTGTCCCAACACCAGATCTAGTCTCTCATTGGTTGCCCCTCTTCCCGTTCATCCTCAGGACAAATTGCAACCTGTAGGGAACAGGAGCTTAAAGGTGCTGATTCTCCAAGTAGGGAGATTGCTAGTAAAGTAGCTGGAAAGGCGAACGTGAGCACAAGGAGATGAGAAATTGGGTGTGTTTTAGAAACCTTTCAAAATCACACGGTGTACCATCTTCTGGGTTTCTCATGCGTGTTTTCGATGTAGGAAGATGCCCTTGAACTTGGAGATTAGGGACCCATGGGATGGGTACCACACAGTATTACTTTAAAGGGTCTGCGTTTGCTCACCCAACCTCACCCAACCTCTAAGCCCCAAGAGTGTCCACCCTTATGTCTCATCCAGCTGTGGGTCTAGATATGGTCAATCCAGGTTGCATCACAGCCTCTGAACGAATTTTGTAAGAATTTCTCTCTCTTTCACTGTCTTTGTTTTACGGGTTTTTAAAAGTAATTTATTTTTATAATGGGGTTTAGCTGCTTTTCACGGCTGTGTTTATGCGGCTTTACACCCACCTGACACACTTCCAGACAGATATCAATACATAGGTTTTAAGATTCTTACTAGTCACATATATTCTTGTGCGGTGAATAGGGGGTGTTGAGTCCAGTTCACTGAGCAAGGAGTAGGTCTTGTCTATTACATATTGGGTGTATGGAACGGTATGTGAGCGAATTTGAAGCCCTTGTTTTATGCATCACCCCACCTCACCTTTCCCGTTAAGCAGCCATAGTGTGTTTTCTAAACGTGTGACTCTGTTCTGTTTTGTAATTCAGTTCAGGTGTAGCGGTTTTTACATTCCCTCTATAAGTGATAGCTTATGATAAGTGTCTTTTTCTGTGTCACTTATTTCACTTAGAATCGTCATACCTAAATCCACTCATCTTGCTTCTACTAGCCTTATGATATTGATTTCATGTCTGAGTGATATTCCTTTGTACATAAGGACCACAACTTCTTTATCCATTTTTCTCTTTCCTGGGATATTTAAGGTGTCATGAAGTGGAGGTTCTTGCAAACATAGCAGCCCTAAACATTGGGGTGCCTGTGTCTTGCTGATTTTTAGTTTTCCCAATTTATACGCCCATGAGTGGACGTGCCCTATGCTCCCTAAGCTGTGTTTTTTCGATGTTTCAGGACACACCGTACACTTCTCCAGAGTGGCTTTTGGCAATGTACATCCCGCCCATCAGCGTAGCAAGGCTGCCATTTCTCCATGGCCTGTACTGCATTTCTGGTTTTGACACTTTTTGCAGCATGGCCCTTTTGACCGATGGGAAGCGAGACTTCTTTGTAGCGCTGATTTGCCTTTCCAGGTTGCTTGGTTGGCCAAAAAGGGCGTATGCGTTATTTCCTGAATATATTCAGGAAAAAACGCATACGCCCTTTTTGGCCAAGGGCATCATTGTCGACGTTTTGCCGCTTTTCATGTGCTTTAAAGGCGATTCGAATCTACCTCCTGAAATCTGTTTCCTGCAATTCTGCCTTGCTTTCAAATCCTCTTCGTTGCCTTCCCTCAATATATCTGTGGATGAGAGTTATCACTTATAACTCTGCGGGTTTGTGAATTGCAGTGTCCCTGAGCTCCATTTTTCAACTCGCTTTTTTTGGAGCTGGCCGCAAAAGCGCGGGATTGCCTCAGGCCCTATTCTGGTTCCTGGCGGCATGCTGAGCCTGTGGTTAATTCTTCTTCCTGATGGGAAAATAGAGTGACCTTGGCCTGTCCCAACACCTAGATCTAGTCTGTCATTGGTTGCCCCTCTTCCCGTTCATCCTCAGGACAAATTGCAACCTGTAGGGAACAGGAGCTTAAAGGTGCTGATTCTCCAAGTAGGGAGATTGCTAGTAAATTAGCTGGAAAGGCGAACCCGAGAAGAAGGAGATGAGAAATTGGGTGCGTTTTAGAAACCTTTCAAAATCACACGGTGTACCATCTTCTGGGTTTCTCATGCATGTTTTCGATGTAGGAAGATGCCCTTGAACCTGGAGATTTGGGACCCATGGGATGGGTACCACACAGTATTACTTTAAAGGGTCTGCGTTTGCTCACCCAACCTCACCCAAACTCTAAGCCCCAAGAGTGTCCACCCTTATGTCTCATCCAGCTGTGGGTCTAGATATGGTCAATCCAGGTTGCATCACAGCCTCTGAACGAATTTTGTAAGAATTTCTCTCTCTTTCACTGTCTTTGTTTTACGGGTTTTTAAAAGTAATTTATTTTTATAATGGGGTTTAGCTGCTTTTCACGGCTGTGTTTATGCGGCTTTACACCCACTTGACTCACTTCCAGACAGATATCAATACATAGGTTTTAAGATTCTTACTAGTCACATATATTCTTGTGCGGTGAATAGGGGGTGTTGAGTCCAGTTCACTGAGCAAGGGGTAGGTCTTGTCTATTACATATTGGGTGTATGGAACGGTATCTGAGCGAATTTGAAACCCTTGTTTTATGCATCACCCCACCTCACCTTTCCCATTAAGCAGCCATAGTGTGTTTTCTAAACGTGTGACTCTGTTCTGTTTTGTAATTCAGTTCAAGTGTAGCGGTTTTTACATTCCCTCTATAAGTGATATCTTATGATAAGTGTCTTTTTCTGTGTGACTTATTTCACTTAGAATCGTCATACCTAAATCCACTCATCTTGCTTCTACTAGCCTTATGACATTGATTTCATGTCTGAGTGATATTCCTTTGTACATAAGGACCACAACTTCTTTATCCATTTTTCTCTTTCCTGGGATATTTAAGGTGTCATGAAGTGGAGGTTCTTGTCAACATAGCAGCCCTAAACATTGGGGTGCCTGTGTCTTGCTGATTTTTAGTTTTCCCAATTTATACGCCCATGAGTGGACGTGCCCTATGCTCCCTAAGCTGTGTTTTTTCGATGTTTCAGGACACACCGTACACTTCTCTAGAGTGGCTGTTGGCAATTTACATCCCGCCCATCAGCGTAGCAAGGCTGCCATTTCTCCATGGCCTGTCCTGCATTTCTGGTTTTGACACTTTTTGCAGCATGGCCCTTTTGACCGATGGGAAGCGAGACCTCTTTGTAGCGCTGATTTGCCTTTCCAGGTTGCTTGGTTGGCCAAAAAGGGCGTATGCGTTTTTTCCTGATTATATTCAGGAAAAAACGCATACGCCCTTTTTGGCCAAGGGCATCATTGTCGACGTTTTGCCGCTTTTCATGTGCTTTAAAGGCGATTCGAATCTACCTCCTGAAATCTGCTTCCTGCAATTCTGCCTTGCTTTCAAATCCTCTTCGTTGCCTTCCCTCAATATATCTGTGGATGAGAGTTATCATTTATAACTCTGCGGGTTTGTGAATTGCAGTGTCCCTGAGCTCCATTTTTCAACTCGCTTTTTTGGGAGCTGGCCACAAAAGCGCGAGATTGCCTCAGGCCTTATTCTGGTTCCTGGCGGCAGGCTGAGCCTGTGGTTAATTCTTCTTCCTGATGGGAAAATAGAGTGACCTGTGCCTGTCCCAACACCTAGATCTAGTCTCTCATTGGTTGCCCCTCTTCCCGTTCATCCTCAGGACAAATTGCAACCTGTAGGGAACAGGAGCTTAAAGGTGCTGATTCTCCAAGTAGGGAGATTGCTAGTAAAGTAGCTGGAAAGGCGAACCCGAGCACAAGGAGATGAGAAATTGGGTGCGTTTTAGAAACCTTTCAAAATCACACGGTGCACCATCTTCTGGGATTCTCATGCATGTTTTCGATGTAGGAAGATGCCCTTGAACCTGGAGATTTGGGACCCATGGGATGGGTACCACACAGTATTACTTTAAAGGGTCTGCGTTTGCTCACCCAACCTCACCCAACCTCTAAGCCCCAAGAGTGTCCACCCTTATGTCTCATCCAGCTGTGGGTCTAGATATGGTCAATCCAGGTTGCATCACAGCCTCTGAACGAATTTTGTAAGAATTTCTCTCTCTTTCACTGTCTTTGTTTTACGGGTTTTTAAAAGTAATTTATTTTTATAATGGGGTTTAGCTGCTTTTCACGGCTGTGTTTTTGCAGCTTTACACCCACTTGACACACTTCCAGAGAGATATCAATACATAGGTTTTAAGATTCTTATTAGTCACATATATTCTTGTGCGGTGAATAGGGGGTGTTGAGTCCAGTTCACTGAGCAAGGAGTAGGTCTTGTCTATTACATATTGGGTGTATGGAACGGTATCTGAGCGAATTTGAAACCCTTGTTTTATGCATCACCCCACCTCACCTTTCCCGTTAAGCAGCCATAGTGTGTTTTCTAAACGTGTGACTCTGTTCTGTTTTGTAATTCAGTTCAGGTGTAGCGGTTTTTACATTCCCTCTATAAGTGATAGCTTATGATAAGTGTCTTTTTCTGTGTCAGTTATTTCACTTAGAATCGTCATACCTAAATCCACTCATCTTGCTTCTACTAGCCTTATGATATTGATTTCATGTCTGAGTGATATTCCTTTGTACATAAGGACCACAACTTCTTTATCCATTTTTCTCTTTCCTGGGATATTTAAGGTGTCATGAAGTGGAGGTTCTTGTCAACAGAGCAGCCCCAAACTTTGGGGTGCCTGTGTCTTGCTGATTTTTAGTTTTCCCAATTTATACGCCCATGAGTGGACGTGCCCTATGCTCCCTAAGCTGTGTTTTTTCGATGTTTCAGGACACACCGTACACTTCTCCAGAGTGGCTTTTGGCAATGTACATCCCGCCCATCAGCGTAGCAAGGCTGCCATTTCTCCATGGCCTGTACTCCATTTCTGGTTTTGACACTTTTTGCAGCATGGCCCTTTTGACCGATGGGAAGCGAGACTTCTTTGTAGCGCTGATTTGCCTTTCCAGGTTGCTTGGTTGGCCAAAAAGGGCGTATGCGTTATTTCCTGAATATATTCAGGAAAAAACGCATACGCCCTTTTTGGCCAAGGGCATCATTGTCGACGTTTTGCCGCTTTTCATGTGCTTTAACGGCGATTCGAATCTACCTCCTGAAATCTGCTTCCTGCAATTCTGCCTTGCTTTCAAATCCTCTTCGTTGCCTTCCCTCAATATATCTGTGGATGAGAGTTATCATTTATAACTCTGCGGGTTTGTGAATTGCAGTGTCCCTGAGCTCCATTTTTCAACTCGCTTTTTTGGGAGCTGGCCACAAAAGCGCGAGATTGCCTCAGGCCTTATTCTGGTTCCTGGCGGCAGGCTGAGCCTGTGGTTAATTCTTCTTCCTGATGGGAAAATAGAGTGACCTGTGCCTGTCCCAACACCTAGATCTAGTCTCTCATTGGTTGCCCCTCTTCCCGTTCATCCTCAGGACAAATTGCAACCTGTAGGGAACAGGAGCTTAAAGGTGCTGATTCTCCAAGTAGGGAGATTGCTAGTAAAGTAGCTGGAAAGGCGAACCCGAGCACAAGGAGATGAGAAATTGGGTGCGTTTTAGAAACCTTTCAAAATCACACGGTGCACCATCTTCTGGGTTTCTCATGCATGTTTTCGATGTAGGAAGATGCCCTTGAACCTGGAGATTTGGGACCCATGGGATGGGTACCACACAGTATTACTTTAAAGGGTCTGCGTTTGCTCACCCAACCTCACCCAACCTCTAAGCCCCAAGAGTGTCCACCCTTATGTCTCATCCAGCTGTGGGTCTAGATATGGTCAATCCAGGTTGCATCACAGCCTCTGAACGAATTTTGTAAGAATTTCTCTCTCTTTCACTGTCTTTGTTTTACGGGTTTTTAAAAGTAATTTATTTTTATAATGGGGTTTAGCTGCTTTTCACGGCTGTGTTTTTGCAGCTTTACACCCACTTGACACACTTCCAGAGAGATATCAATACATAGGTTTTAAGATTCTTACTAGTCACATATATTCTTGTGCGGTGAATAGGGGGTGTTGAGTCCAGTTCACTGAGCAAGGAGTAGGTCTTGTCTATTACATATTGGGTGTATGGAACGGTATCTGAGCGAATTTGAAACCCTTGTTTTATGCATCACCCCACCTCACCTTTCCCGTTAAGCAGCCATAGTGTGTTTTCTAAACGTGTGACTCTGTTCTGTTTTGTAATTCAGTTCAGGTGTAGCGGTTTTTACATTCCCTCTATAAGTGATAGCTTATGATAAGTGTCTTTTTCTGTGTCAGTTATTTCACTTAGAATCGTCATACCTAAATCCACTCATCTTGCTTCTACTAGCCTTATGATATTGATTTCATGTCTGAGTGATATTCCTTTGTACATAAGGACCACAACTTCTTTATCCATTTTTCTCTTTCCTGGGATATTTAAGGTGTCATGAAGTGGAGGTTCTTGTCAACAGAGCAGCCCCAAACTTTGGGGTGCCTGTGTCTTGCTGATTTTTAGTTTTCCCAATTTATACGCCCATGAGTGGACGTGCCCTATGCTCCCTAAGCTGTGTTTTTTCGATGTTTCAGGACACACCGTACACTTCTCCAGAGTGGCTTTTGGCAATGTACATCCCGCCCATCAGCGTAGCAAGGCTGCCATTTCTCCATGGCCTGTACTGCATTTCTGGTTTTGACACTTTTTGCAGCATGGCCCTTTTGACCGATGGGAAGCGAGACTTCTTTGTAGCGCTGATTTGCCTTTCCAGGTTGCTTGGTTGGCCAAAAAGGGCGTATGCGTTATTTCCTGAATATATTCAGGAAAAAACGCATACGCCCTTTTTGGCCAAGGGCATCATTGTCGACGTTTTGCCGCTTTTCATGTGCTTTAAAGGCGATTCGAATCTACCTCCTTAAATCTGTTTCCTGCAATTCTGCCTTGCTTTCAAATCCTCTTCGTTGCCTTCCCTCAATATATCTGTGGATGAGAGTTATCACTTATAACTCTGCGGGTTTGTGAATTGCAGTGTCCCTGAGCTCCATTTTTCAACTCGCTTTTTTTGGAGCTGGCCGCAAAAGCGCGGGATTGCCTCAGGCCCTATTCTGGTTCCTGGCGGCATGCTGAGCCTGTGGTTAATTCTTCTTCCTGATGGGAAAATAGAGTGACCTTGGCCTGTCCCAACACCTAGATCTAGTCTGTCATTGGTTGCCCCTCTTCCCGTTCATCCTCAGGACAAATTGCAACCTGTAGGGAACAGGAGCTTAAAGGTGCTGATTCTCCAAGTAGGGAGATTGCTAGTAAATTAGCTGGAAAGGCGAACCCGAGCAGAAGGAGATGAGAAATTGGGTGCGTTTTAGAAACCTTTCAAAATCACACGGTGTACCATCTTCTGGGTTTCTCATGCATGTTTTCGATGTAGGAAGATGCCCTTGAACCTGGAGATTTGGGACCCATGGGATGGGTACCACACAGTATTACTTTAAAGGGTCTGCGTTTGCTCACCCAACCTCACCCAAACTCTAAGCCCCAAGAGTGTCCACCCTTATGTCTCATCCAGCTGTGGGTCTAGATATGGTCAATCCAGGTTGCATCACAGCCTCTGAACGAATTTTGTAAGAATTTCTCTCTCTTTCACTGTCTTTGTTTTACGGGTTTTTAAAAGTAATTTATTTTTATAATGGGGTTTAGCTGCTTTTCACGGCTGTGTTTATGCGGCTTTACACCCACTTGACTCACTTCCAGACAGATATCAATACATAGGTTTTAAGATTCTTACTAGTCACATATATTCTTGTGCGGTGAATAGGGGGTGTTGAGTCCAGTTCACTGAGCAAGGGGTAGGTCTTGTCTATTACATATTGGGTGTATGGAACGGTATCTGAGCGAATTTGAAACCCTTGTTTTATGCATCACCCCACCTCACCTTTCCCGTTAAGCAGCCATAGTGTGTTTTCTAAACGTGTGACTCTGTTCTGTTTTGTAATTCAGTTCAAGTGTAGCGGTTTTTACATTCCCTCTATAAGTGATATCTTATGATAAGTGTCTTTTTCTGTGTGACTTATTTCACTTAGAATCGTCATACCTAAATCCACTCATCTTGCTTCTACTAGCCTTATGACATTGATTTCATGTCTGAGTGATATTCCTTTGTACATAAGGACCACAACTTCTTTATCCATTTTTCTCTTTCCTGGGATATTTAAGGTGTCATGAAGTGGAGGTTCTTGTCAACATAGCAGCCCTAAACATTGGGGTGCCTGTGTCTTGCTGATTTTCAGTTTTCCCAATTTATACGCCCATGAGTGGACGTGCCCTATGCTCCCTAAGCTGTGTTTTTTCGATGTTTCAGGACACACCGTACACTTCTCTAGAGTGGCTGTTGGCAATTTACATCCCGCCCATCAGCGTAGCAAGGCTGCCATTTCTCCATGGCCTGTCCTGCATTTCTGGTTTTGACACTTTTTGCAGCATGGCCCTTTTGACCGATGGGAAGCGAGACCTCTTTGTAGCGCTGATTTGCCTTTCCAGGTTGCTTGGTTGGCCAAAAAGGGCGTATGCGTTTTTTCCTGAATATATTCAGGAAAAAACGCATACGCCCTTTTTGGCCAAGGGCATCATTGTCGACGTTTTGCCGCTTTTCATGTGCTTTAAAGGCGATTCGAATCTACCTCCTGAAATCTGCTTCCTGCAATTCTGCCTTGCTTTCAAATCCTCTTCGTTGCCTTCCCTCAATATATCTGTGGATGAGAGTTATCATTTATAACTCTGCGGGTTTGTGAATTGCAGTGTCCCTGAGCTCCATTTTTCAACTCGCTTTTTTGGGAGCTGGCCACAAAAGCGCGAGATTGCCTCAGGCCTTATTCTGGTTCCTGGCGGCAGGCTGAGCCTGTGGTTAATTCTTCTTCCTGATGGGAAAATAGAGTGACCTGTGCCTGTCCCAACACCTAGATCTAGTCTCTCATTGGTTGCCCCTCTTCCCGTTCATCCTCAGGACAAATTGCAACCTGTAGGGAACAGGAGCTTAAAGGTGCTGATTCTCCAAGTAGGGAGATTGCTAGTAAAGTAGCTGGAAAGGCGAACCCGAGCACAAGGAGATGAGAAATTGGGTGCGTTTTAGAAACCTTTCAAAATCACACGGTGCACCATCTTCTGGGTTTCTCATGCATGTTTTCGATGTAGGAAGATGCCCTTGAACCTGGAGATTTGGGACCCATGGGATGGGTACCACACAGTATTACTTTAAAGGGTCTGCGTTTGCTCACCCAACCTCACCCAACCTCTAAGCCCCAAGAGTGTCCACCCTTATGTCTCATCCAGCTGTGGGTCTAGATATGGTCAATCCAGGTTGCATCACAGCCTCTGAACGAATTTTGTAAGAATTTCTCTCTCTTTCACTGTCTTTGTTTTACGGGTTTTTAAAAGTAATTTATTTTTATAATGGGGTTTAGCTGCTTTTCACGGCTGTGTTTTTGCAGCTTTACACCCACTTGACACACTTCCAGAGAGATATCAATACATAGGTTTTAAGATTCTTACTAGTCACATATATTCTTGTGCGGTGAATAGGGGGTGTTGAGTCCAGTTCACTGAGCAAGGAGTAGGTCTTGTCTATTACATATTGGGTGTATGGAACGGTATCTGAGCGAATTTGAAACCCTTGTTTTATGCATCACCCCACCTCACCTTTCCCGTTAAGCAGCCATAGTGTGTTTTCTAAACGTGTGACTCTGTTCTGTTTTGTAATTCAGTTCAGGTGTAGCGGTTTTTACATTCCCTCTATAAGTGATAGCTTATGATAAGTGTCTTTTTCTGTGTCAGTTATTTCACTTAGAATCGTCATACCTAAATCCACTCATCTTGCTTCTACTAGCCTTATGATATTGATTTCATGTCTGAGTGATATTCCTTTGTACATAAGGACCACAACTTCTTTATCCATTTTTCTCTTTCCTGGGATATTTAAGGTGTCATGAAGTGGAGGTTCTTGTCAACAGAGCAGCCCCAAACTTTGGGGTGCCTGTGTCTTGCTGATTTTTAGTTTTCCCAATTTATACGCCCATGAGTGGACGTGCCCTATGCTCCCTAAGCTGTGTTTTTTCGATGTTTCAGGACACACCGTACACTTCTCCAGAGTGGCTTTTGGCAATGTACATCCCGCCCATCAGCGTAGCAAGGCTGCCATTTCTCCATGGCCTGTACTGCATTTCTGGTTTTGACACTTTTTGCAGCATGGCCCTTTTGACCGATGGGAAGCGAGACTTCTTTGTAGCGCTGATTTGCCTTTCCAGGTTGCTTGGTTGGCCAAAAAGGGCGTATGCGTTATTTCCTGAATATATTCAGGAAAAAACGCATACGCCCTTTTTGGCCAAGGGCATCATTGTCGACGTTTTGCCGCTTTTCATGTGCTTTAAAGGCGATTCGAATCTACCTCCTGAAATCTGCTTCCTGCAATTCTGCCTTGCTTTCAAATCCTCTTCGTTGCCTTCCCTCAATATATCTGTGGATGAGAGTTATCATTTATAACTCTGCGGGTTTGTGAATTGCAGTGTCCCTGAGCTCCATTTTTCAACTCGCTTTTTTGGGAGCTGGCCACAAAAGCGCGAGATTGCCTCAGGCCTTATTCTGGTTCCTGGCGGCAGGCTGAGCCTGTGGTTAATTCTTCTTCCTGATGGGAAAATAGAGTGACCTGTGCCTGTCCCAACACCTAGATCTAGTCTCTCATTGGTTGCCCCTCTTCCCGTTCATCCTCAGGACAAATTGCAACCTGTAGGGAACAGGAGCTTAAAGGTGCTGATTCTCCAAGTAGGGAGATTGCTAGTAAAGTAGCTGGAAAGGCGAACCCGAGCACAAGGAGATGAGAAATTGGGTGCGTTTTAGAAACCTTTCAAAATCACACGGTGCACCATCTTCTGGGTTTCTCATGCATGTTTTCGATGTAGGAAGATGCCCTTGAACCTGGAGATTTGGGACCCATGGGATGGGTACCACACAGTATTACTTTAAAGGGTCTGCGTTTGCTCACCCAACCTCACCCAACCTCTAAGCCCCAAGAGTGTCCACCCTTATGTCTCATCCAGCTGTGGGTCTAGATATGGTCAATCCAGGTTGCATCACAGCCTCTGAACGAATTTTGTAAGAATTTCTCTCTCTTTCACTGTCTTTGTTTTACGGGTTTTTAAAAGTAATTTATTTTTATAATGGGGTTTAGCTGCTTTTCACGGCTGTGTTTTTGCAGCTTTACACCCACTTGACACACTTCCAGAGAGATATCAATACATAGGTTTTAAGATTCTTACTAGTCACATATATTCTTGTGCGGTGAATAGGGGGTGTTGAGTCCAGTTCACTGAGCAAGGAGTAGGTCTTGTCTATTACATATTGGGTGTATGGAACGGTATCTGAGCGAATTTGAAACCCTTGTTTTATGCATCACCCCACCTCACCTTTCCCGTTAAGCAGCCATAGTGTGTTTTCTAAACGTGTGACTCTGTTCTGTTTTGTAATTCAGTTCAGGTGTAGCGGTTTTTACATTCCCTCTATAAGTGATAGCTTATGATAAGTGTCTTTTTCTGTGTCAGTTATTTCACTTAGAATCGTCATACCTAAATCCACTCATCTTGCTTCTACTAGCCTTATGATATTGATTTCATGTCTGAGTGATATTCCTTTGTACATAAGGACCACAACTTCTTTATCCATTTTTCTCTTTCCTGGGATATTTAAGGTGTCATGAAGTGGAGGTTCTTGTCAACAGAGCAGCCCCAAACTTTGGGGTGCCTGTGTCTTGCTGATTTTTAGTTTTCCCAATTTATACGCCCATGAGTGGACGTGCCCTATGCTCCCTAAGCTGTGTTTTTTCGATGTTTCAGGACACACCGTACACTTCTCCAGAGTGGCTTTTGGCAATGTACATCCCGCCCATCAGCGTAGCAAGGCTGCCATTTCTCCATGGCCTGTACTGCATTTCTGGTTTTGACACTTTTTGCAGCATGGCCCTTTTGACCGATGGGAAGCGAGACTTCTTTGTAGCGCTGATTTGCCTTTCCAGGTTGCTTGGTTGGCCAAAAAGGGCGTATGCGTTATTTCCTGAATATATTCAGGAAAAAACGCATACGCCCTTTTTGGCCAAGGGCATCATTGTCGACGTTTTGCCGCTTTTCATGTGCTTTAAAGGCGATTCGAATCTACCTCCTTAAATCTGTTTCCTGCAATTCTGCCTTGCTTTCAAATCCTCTTCGTTGCCTTCCCTCAATATATCTGTGGATGAGAGTTATCACTTATAACTCTGCGGGTTTGTGAATTGCAGTGTCCCTGAGCTCCATTTATCAACTCGCTTTTTTGGGAGCTGGCCGCAAAAGCGCGGGATTGCCTCAGGCCCTATTCTGGTTCCTGGCGGCAGGCTGAGCCTGTGGTTAATTCTTCTTCCTGATGGGAAAATAGAGTGACCTGGGCCTGTCCCAACACCTAGATCTAGTCTCTCATTGGTTGCCCCTCTTCCCGTTCATCCTCAGGACAAATTGCAACCTGTAGGGAACAGGAGCTTAAAGGTGCTGATTCTCCAAGTAGGGAGATTGCTAGTAAAGTAGCTGGAAAGGCGAACCCGAGCAGAAGGAGATGAGAAATTGGGTGCGTTTTAGAAACCTTTCAAAATCACACGGTGTACCATCTTCTGGGTTTCTCATGCATGTTTTCGATGTAGGAAGATGCCCTTGAACCTGGAGATTTGGGACCCATGGGATGGGTACCACACAGTATTACTTTAAAGGGTCTGCGTTTGCTCACCCAACCTCACCCAAACTCTAAGCCCCAAGAGTGTCCACCCTTATGTCTCATCCAGCTGTGGGTCTAGATATGGTCAATCCAGGTTGCATCACAGCCTCTGAACGAATTTTGTAAGAATTTCTCTCTCTTTCACTGTCTTTGTTTTACGGGTTTTTAAAAGTAATTTATTTTTATAATGGGGTTTAGCTGCTTTTCACGGCTGTGTTTATGCGGCTTTACACCCACTTGACTCACTTCCAGACAGATATCAATACATAGGTTTTAAGATTCTTACTAGTCACATATATTCTTCTGCGGTGAATAGGGGGTGTTGTGTCCAGTTCACTGAGCAAGGGGTAAGTCTTGTCTATTACATATTGGGTATATGGAACGGTATCTGAGCGAATTTGAAACCCTTGTTTTATGCATCACCCCACCTCACCTTTCCCGTTAAGCAGCCATAGTGTGTTTTCTAAACGTGTGACTCTGTTCTGTTTTGTAATTCAGTTCAGGTGTAGCGGTTTTTACATTCCCTCTATAAGTGATAGCTTATGATAAGTGTCTTTTTCTGTGTCAGTTATTTCACTTAGAATCGTCATACCTAAATCCACTCATCTTGCTTCTACTAGCCTTATGATATTGATTTCATGTCTGAGTGATATTCCTTTGTACCTAATGACCACAACTTCTTTATCCATTTTTCTCTTTCCTGGGATATTTAAGGTGTCATGAAGTGGAGGTTCTTGTCAACATAGCAGCCCTAAACATTGGGGTGCCTGTGTCTTGCTGATTTTTAGTTTTCCCAATTTATACGCCCATGAGTGGACGTGCCCTATGCTCCCTAAGCTGTGTTTTTTCGATGTTTCAGGACACACCGTACACTTCTCCAGAGTGGCTTTTGGCAATGTACATCCCGCCCATCAGCGTAGCAAGGCTGCCATTTCTCCATGGCCTGTACTGCATTTCTGGTTTTGACACTTTTTGCAGCATGGCCCTTTTGACCGATGGGAAGCGAGACTTCTTTGTAGCGCTGATTTGCCTTTCCAGGTTGCTTGGTTGGCCAAAAAGGGCGTATGCGTTATTTCCTGAATATATTCAGGAAAAAACGCATACGCCCTTTTTGGCCAAGGGCATCATTGTCGACGTTTTGCCGCTTTTCATGTGCTTTAAAGGCGATTCGAATCTACCTCCTGAAATCTGTTTCCTGCAATTCTGCCTTGCTTTCAAATCCTCTTCGTTGCCTTCCCTCAATATATCTGTGGATGAGAGTTATCACTTATAACTCTGCGGGTTTGTGAATTGCAGTGTCCCTGAGCTCCATTTTTCAACTCGCTTTTTTGGGAGCTGGCCGCAAAAGCGCGGGATTGCCTCAGGCCCTATTCTGGTTCCTGGCGGCAGGCTGAGCCTGTGGTTAATTCTTCTTCCTGATGGGAAAATAGAGTGACCTGGGCCTGTCCCAACACCTAGATCTAGTCTCTCATTGGTTGCCCCTCTTCCCGTTCATCCTCAGGACAAATTGCAACCTGTAGGGAAAAGGAGCTTAAAGGTGCTGATTCTCCAAGTAGGGAGATTGCTAGTAAAGTAGCTGGAAAGGCGAACCCGAGCACAAGGAGATGAGAAATTGGGTGCGTTTTAGAAACCTTTCAAAATCACACGGTGTACCATCTTCTGGGTTTCTCATGCATGTTTTCGATGTAGGAAGATGCCCTTGAACCTGGAGATTTGGGACCCATGGGATGGGTACCACACAGTATTACTTTAAAGGGTCTGCGTTTGCTCACCCAACCTCACCCAAACTCTAAGCCCCAAGAGTGTCCACCCTTATGTCTCATCCAGCTGTGGGTCTAGATATGGTCAATCCAGGTTGCATCACAGCCTCTGAACGAATTTTGTAAGAATTTCTCTCTCTTTCACTGTCTTTGTTTTACGGGTTTTTAAAAGTAATTTATTTTTATAATGGGGTTTAGCTGCTTTTCACGGCTGTGTTTATGCGGCTTTACACCCACTTGACTCACTTCCAGACAGATATCAATACATAGGTTTTAAGATTCTTACTAGTCACATATATTCTTGTGCGGTGAATAGGGGGTGTTGAGTCCAGTTCACTGAGCAAGGGGTAGGTCTTGTCTATTACATATTGGGTGTATGGAACGGTATCTGAGCGAATTTGAAACCCTTGTTTTATGCATCAACCCACCTCACCTTTCCCGTTAAGCAGCCATAGTGTGTTTTCTAAACGTGTGACTCTGTTCTGTTTTGTAATTCAGTTCAGGTGTAGCGGTTTTTACATTCCCTCTATAAGTGATAGCTTATGATAAGTGTCTTTTTCTGTGTCAGTTATTTCACTTAGAATCGTCATACCTAAATCCACTCATCTTGCTTCTACTAGCCTTATGATATTGATTTCATGTCTGAGTGATATTCCTTTGTACCTAATGACCACAACTTCTTTATCCATTTTTCTCTTTCCTGGGATATTTAAGGTGTCATGAAGTGGAGGTTCTTGTCAACATAGCAGCCCTAAACATTGGGGTGCCTGTGTCTTGCTGATTTTTAGTTTTCCCAATTTATACGCCCATGAGTGGACGTGCCCTATGCTCCCTAAGCTGTGTTTTTTCGATGTTTCAGGACACACCGTACACTTCTCCAGAGTGGCTTTTGGCAATGTACATCCCGCCCATCAGCGTAGCAAGGCTGCCATTTCTCCATGGCCTGTACTGCATTTCTGGTTTTGACACTTTTTGCAGCATGGCCCTTTTGACCGATGGGAAGCGAGACTTCTTTGTAGCCCTGATTTGCCTTTCCAGGTTGCTTGGTTGGCCAAAAAGGGCGTATGCGTTATTTCCTGAATATATTCAGGAAAAAACGCATACGCCCTTTTTGGCCAAGGGCATCATTGTCGACGTTTTGCCGCTTTTCATGTGCTTTAAAGGCGATTCGAATCTACCTCCTGAAATCTGTTTCCTGCAATTCTGCCTTGCTTTCAAATCCTCTTCGTTGCCTTCCCTCAATATATCTGTGGATGAGAGTTATCACTTATAACTCTGCGGGTTTGTGAATTGCAGTGTCCCTGAGCTCCATTTTTCAACTCGCTTTTTTGGGAGCTGGCCGCAAAAGCGCGGGATTGCCTCAGGCCCTATTCTGGTTCCTGGCGGCAGGCTGAGCCTGTGGTTAATTCTTCTTCCTGATGGGAAAATAGAGTGACCTGGGCCTGTCCCAACACCTAGATCTAGTCTCTCATTGGTTGCCCCTCTTCCCGTTCATCCTCAGGACAAATTGCAACCTGTAGGGAACAGGAGCTTAAAGGTGCTGATTCTCCAAGTAGGGAGATTGCTAGTAAAGTAGCTGGAAAGGCGAACCCGAGCACAAGGAGATGAGAAATTGGGTGCGTTTTAGAAACCTTTCAAAATCACACGGTGCACCATCTTCTGGGTTTCTCATGCATGTTTTCGATGTAGGAAGATGCCCTTGAACCTGGAGATTTGGGACCCATGGGATGGGTACCACACAGTATTACTTTAAAGGGTCTGCGTTTGCTCACCCAACCTCACCCAACCTCTAAGCCCCAAGAGTGTCCACCCTTATGTCTCATCCAGCTGTGGGTCTAGATATGGTCAATCCAGGTTGCATCACAGCCTCTGAACGAATTTTGTAAGAATTTCTCTCTCTTTCACTGTCTTTGTTTTACGGGTTTTTAAAAGTAATTTATTTTTATAATGGGGTTTAGCTGCTTTTCACGGCTGTGTTTTTGCGGCTTTACACCCACTTGACACACTTCCAGAGAGATATCAATACATAGGTTTTAAGATTCTTACTAGTCACATATATTCTTGTGCGGTGAATAGGGGGTGTTGAGTCCAGTTCACTGAGCAAGGGGTAGGTCTTGTCTATTACATATTGGGTGTATGGAACGGTATCTGAGGGAATTTGAAACCCTTGTTTTATGCATCACCCCACCTCACCTTTCCCGTTAAGCAGCCATAGTGTGTTTTCTAAACGTGTGACTCTGTTCTGTTTTGTAATTCAGTTCAGGTGTAGCGGTTTTTACATTCCCTCTATAAGTGATAGCTTATGATAAGTGTCTTTTTCTGTGTCACTTATTTCACTTAGAATCGTCATACCTAAATCCACTCATCTTGCTTCTACTAGCCTTATGACATTGATTTCATGTCTGAGTGATATTCCTTTGTACATAAGGACCACAACTTCTTTATCCATTTTTCTCTTTCCTGGGATATTTAAGGTGTCATGAAGTGGAGGTTCTTGTCAACATAGCAGCCCTAAACATTGGGGTGCCTGTGTCTTGCTGATTTTTAGTTTTCCCAATTTATACGCCCATGAGTGGACTTGCCCTATGCTCCCTAAGCTGTGTTTTTTCGATGTTTCAGGACACACCGTACACTTCTCCAGAGTGGCTTTTGGCAATTTACATCCCGCCCATCAGCGTAGCAAGGCTGCCATTTCCCCATGGCCTGTACTGCATTTCTGGTTTTGACACTTTTTGCAGCATGGCCCTTTTGACCGATGGGAAGCGAGACCTCTTTGTAGCGCTGATTTGCCTTTCCAGGTTGCTTGGTTGGCCAAAAAGGGCGTATGCGTTTTTTCCTGAATATATTCAGGAAAAAACGCATACGCCCTTTTTGGCCAAGGGCATAATTGTCGACGTTTTGCCGCTTTTCATGTGCTTTAAAGGCGATTCGAATCTACCTCCTGAAATCTCTTTCCTGCAATTCTGCCTTGCTTTCAAATCCTCTTCGTTGCCTTCCCTCAATATATCTGTGGATGAGAGTTATCATTTATAACTCTGCGGGTTTGTGAATTGCAGTGTCCCTGAGCTCCATTTTCAAACTCGCTTTTTTGGGAGCTGGCCACAAAAGCGCGAGATTGCCTCAGGCCCTATTCTGGTTCCTGGAGGCAGGCTGAGCCTGTGGTTAATTCTTCTTCCTGATGGGAAAATAGAGTGACCTGTGCCTGTCCCAACACCTAGATCTAGTCTCTCATTGGTTGCCCCTCTTCCCGTTCATCTTCAGGACAAATTGCAACCTGTAGGGAACAGGAGCTTAAAGGTGCTGATTCTCCAAGTAGGGAGATTGCTAGTAAAGTAGCTGGAAAGGCGAACCCTAGCACAAGGAGATGAGAAATGGGGTGCGTTTTAGAAACCTTTCAAAATCACACGGTGTACCATCTTCTGGGTTTCTCATGCATGTTTTCGATGTAGGAAGATGCCCTTGAACCTGGAGATTTGGGACCCATGGGATGGGTACCACGCAGTATTACTTTAAAGGGTCTGAGTTTGCTCACCCAACCTCACCCAACCTCTCAGCCCCAAGAGTGTCCACCCTTATGTCTCATCCAGGTGTGGGTCTAGATATGGTCAATGCAGGTTGCATCACAGCCCCTGAACGAATTTTGTAAGAATTTCTCTCTCTTTCACTGTCTTTGTTTTACGGGTTTTTAAAAGTAATTTATTTTTATAATGGGGTTTAGCTGCTTTTCACGGCTGTGTTTATGCGGCTTTACACCCACTTGACTCACTTCCAGAGAGATATCAATACATAGGTTTTAAGATTCTTACTAGTCACATATATTCTTGTGCGGTGAATAGGGGGTGTTGAGTCCAGTTCACTGAGCAAGGAGTAGGTCTTGTCTATTACATATTGGGTGTATGGAACGGTATCTGAGCGAATTTGAAACCCTTGTTTTATGCATCACCCCACCTCACCTTTCCCGTTAAGCAGCCATAGTGTGTTTTCTAAACGTGTGACTCTGTTCTGTTTTGTAATTCAGTTCAGGTGTAGCGGTTTTTACATTCCCTCTATAAGTGATAGCTTATGATAAGTGTCTTTTTCTGTGTCAGTTATTTCACTTAGAATCGTCATACCTAAATCCACTCATCTTGCTTCTACTAGCCTTATGATATTGATTTCATGTCTGAGTGATATTCCTTTGTACATAAGGACCACAACTTCTTTATCCATTTTTCTCTTTCCTGGGATATTTAAGGTGTCATGAAGTGGAGGTTCTTGTCAACAGAGCAGCCCCAAACTTTGGGGTGCCTGTGTCTTGCTGATTTTTAGTTTTCCCAATTTATACGCCCATGAGTGGACGTGCCCTATGCTCCCTAAGCTGTGTTTTTTCGATGTTTCAGGACACACCGTACACTTCTCCAGAGTGGCTTTTGGCAATGTACATCCCGCCCATCAGCGTAGCAAGGCTGCCATTTCTCCATGGCCTGTACTGCATTTCTGGTTTTGACACTTTTTGCAGCATGGCCCTTTTGACCGATGGGAAGCGAGACTTCTTTGTAGCGCTGATTTGCCTTTCCAGGTTGCTTGGTTGGCCAAAAAGGGCGTATGCGTTATTTCCTGAATATATTCAGGAAAAAACGCATACGCCCTTTTTGGCCAAGGGCATCATTGTCGACGTTTTGCCGCTTTTCATGTGCTTTAAAGGCGATTCGAATCTACCTCCTGAAATCTGTTTCCTGCAATTCTGCCTTGCTTTCAAATCCTCTTCGTTGCCTTCCCTCAATATATCTGTGGATGAGAGTTATCACTTATAACTCTGCGGGTTTGTGAATTGCAGTGTCCCTGAGCTCCATTTTTCAACTCGCTTTTTTGGGAGCTGGCCGCAAAAGCGCGGGATTGCCTCAGGCCCTATTCTGGTTCCTGGCGGCAGGCTGAGCCTGTGGTTAAATCTTCTTCCTGATGGGAAAATAGAGTGACCTGGGCCTGTCCCAACACCTAGATCTAGTCTCTCATTGGTTGCCCCTCTTCCCGTTCATCCTCAGGACAAATTGCAACCTGTAGGGAACAGGAGCTTAAAGGTGCTGATTCTCCAAGTAGGGAGATTGCTAGTAAAGTAGCTGGAAAGGCGAACCCGAGCAGAAGGAGATGAGAAATTGGGTGCGTTTTAGAAACCTTTCAAAATCACACGGTGTACCATCTTCTGGGTTTCTCATGCATGTTTTCGATGTAGGAAGATGCCCTTGAACCTGGAGATTTGGGACCCATGGGATGGGTACCACACAGTATTACTTTAAAGGGTCTGCGTTTGCTCACCCAACCTCACCCAAACTCTAAGCCCCAAGAGTGTCCACCCTTATGTCTCATCCAGCTGTGGGTCTAGATATGGTCAATCCAGGTTGCATCACAGCCTCTGAACGAATTTTGTAAGAATTTCTCTCTCTTTCACTGTCTTTGTTTTACGGGTTTTTAAAAGTAATTTATTTTTATAATGGGGTTTAGCTGCTTTTCACGGCTGTGTTTATGCGGCTTTACACCCACTTGACTCACTTCCAGACAGATATCAATACATAGGTTTTAAGATTCTTACTAGTCACATATATTCTTGTGCGGTGAATAGGGGGTGTTGTGTCCAGTTCACTGAGCAAGGGGTAGGTCTTGTCTATTACATATTGGGTGTATGGAACGGTATCTGAGCGAATTTGAAACCCTTGTTTTATGCATCACCCCACCTCACCTTTCCCGTTAAGCAGCCATAGTGTGTTTTCTAAACGTGTGACTCTGTTCTGTTTTGTAATTCAGTTCAGGTGTAGCGGTTTTTACATTCCCTCTATAAGTGATAGCTTATGATAAGTGTCTTTTTCTGTGTCAGTTATTTCACTTAGAATCGTCATACCTAAATCCACTCATCTTGCTTCTACTAGCCTTATGATATTGATTTCATGTCTGAGTGATATTCCTTTGTACCTAATGACCACAACTTCTTTATCCATTTTTCTCTTTCCTGGGATATTTAAGGTGTCATGAAGTGGAGGTTCTTGTCAACATAGCAGCCCTAAACATTGGGGTGCCTGTGTCTTGCTGATTTTTAGTTTTCCCAATTTATACGCCCATGAGTGGACGTGCCCTATGCTCCCTAAGCTGTGTTTTTTCGATGTTTCAGGACACACCGTACACTTCTCCAGAGTGGCTTTTGGCAATGTACATCCCGCCCATCAGTGTAGCAAGGCTGCCATTTCTCCATGGCCTGTACTGCATTTCTGGTTTTGACACTTTTTGCAGCATGGCCCTTTTGACCGATGGGAAGCGAGACTTCTTTGTAGCGCTGATTTGCCTTTCCAGGTTGCTTGGTTGGCCAAAAAGGGCGTATGCGTTATTTCCTGAATATATTCAGGAAAAAACGCATACGCCCTTTTTGGCCAAGGGCATCATTGTCGACGTTTTGCCGCTTTTCATGTGCTTTAAAGGCGATTCGAATCTACCTCCTGAAATCTGTTTCCTGCAATTCTGCCTTGCTTTCAAATCCTCTTCGTTGCCTTCCCTCAATATATCTGTGGATGAGAGTTATCACTTATAACTCTGCGGGTTTGTGAATTGCAGTGTCCCTGAGCTCCATTTTTCAACTCGCTTTTTTGGGAGCTGGCCGCAAAAGCGCGGGATTGCCTCAGGCCCTATTCTGGTTCCTGGCGGCAGGCTGAGCCTGTGGTTAATTCTTCTTCCTGATGGGAAAATAGAGTGACCTGGGCCTGTCCCAACACCTAGATCTAGTCTCTCATTGGTTGCCCCTCTTCCCGTTCATCCTCAGGACAAATTGCAACCTGTAGGGAACAGGAGCTTAAAGGTGCTGATTCTCCAAGTAGGGAGATTGCTAGTAAAGTAGCTGGAAAGGCGAACCCGAGCACAAGGAGATGAGAAATTGGGTGCGTTTTAGAAACCTTTCAAAATCACACGGTGTACCATCTTCTGGGTTTCTCATGCATGTTTTCGATGTAGGAAGATGCCCTTGAACCTGGAGATTTGGGACCCATGGGATGGGTACCACACAGTATTACTTTAAAGGGTCTGCGTTTGCTCACCCAACCTCACCCAAACTCTAAGCCCCAAGAGTGTCCACCCTTATGTCTCATCCAGCTGTGGGTCTAGATATGGTCAATCCAGGTTGCATCACAGCCTCTGAACGAATTTTGTAAGAATTTCTCTCTCTTTCACTGTCTTTGTTTTACGGGTTTTTAAAAGTAATTTATTTTTATAATGGTGTTTAGCTGCTTTTCACGGCTGTGTTTATGCGGCTTTACACCCACTTGACTCACTTCCAGACAGATATCAATACATAGGTTTTAAGATTCTTACTAGTCACATATATTCTTGTGCGGTGAATAGGGGGTGTTGAGTCCAGTTCACTGAGCAAGGGGTAGGTCTTGTCTATTACATATTGGGTGTATGGAACGGTATCTGAGCGAATTTGAAACCCTTGTTTTATGCATCAACCCACCTCACCTTTCCCGTTAAGCAGCCATAGTGTGTTTTCTAAACGTGTGAATCTGTTCTGTTTTGTAATTCAGTTCAGGTGTAGCGGATTTTACATTCCCTCTATAAGTGATAGCTTATGATAAGTGTCTTTTTCTGTGTCAGTTATTTCACTTAGAATCGTCATACCTAAATCCACTCATCTTGCTTCTACTAGCCTTATGATATTGATTTCATGTCTGAGTGATATTCCTTTGTACCTAATGACCACAACTTCTTTATCCATTTTTCTCTTTCCTGGGATATTTAAGGTGTCGTGAAGTGGAGGTTCTTGTCAACATAGCAGCCCTAAACATTGGGGTGCCTGTGTCTTGCTGATTTTTAGTTTTCCCAATTTATACGCCCATGAGTGGACGTGCCCTATGCTCCCTAAGCTGTGTTTTTTCGATGTTTCAGGACACACCGTACACTTCTCCAGAGTGGCTTTTGGCAAAGTACATCCCGCCCATCAGCGTAGCAAGGCTGCCATTTCTCCATGGCCTGTACTGCATTTCTGGTTTTGACACTTTTTGCAGCATGGCCCTTTTGACCGATGGGAAGCGAGACTTCTTTGTAGCGCTGATTTGCCTTTCCAGGTTGCTTGGTTGGCCAAAAAGGGCGTATGCGTTATTTCCTGAATATATTCAGGAAAAAACGCATACGCCCTTTTTGGCCAAGGGCATCATTGTCGACGTTTTGCCGCTTTTCATGTGCTTTAAAGGCGATTCGAATCTACCTCCTGAAATCTGTTTCCTGCAATTCTGCCTTGCTTTCAAATCCTCTTCGTTGCCTTCCCTCAATATATCTGTGGATGAGAGTTATCACTTATAACTCTGCGGGTTTGTGAATTGCAGTGTCCCTGAGCTCCATTTTTCAACTCGCTTTTTTGGGAGCTGGCCGCAAAAGCGCGGGATTGCCTCAGGCCCTATTCTGGTTCCTGGCGGCAGGCTGAGCCTGTGGTTAAATCTTCTTCCTGATGGGAAAATAGAGTGACCTGGGCCTGTCCCAACACCTAGATCTAGTCTCTCATTGGTTGCCCCTCTTCCCGTTCATCCTCAGGACAAATTGCAACCTGTAGGGAACAGGAGCTTAAAGGTGCTGATTCTCCAAGTAGGGAGATTGCTAGTAAAGTAGCTGGAAAGGCGAACCCGAGCAGAAGGAGATGAGAAATTGGGTGCGTTTTAGAAACCTTTCAAAATCACACGGTGTACCATCTTCTGGGTTTCTCATGCATGTTTTCGATGTAGGAAGATGCCCTTGAACCTGGAGATTTGGGACCCATGGGATGGGTACCACACAGTATTACTTTAAAGGGTCTGCGTTTGCTCACCCAACCTCACCCAAACTCTAAGCCCCAAGAGTGTCCACCCTTATGTCTCATCCAGCTGTGGGTCTAGATATGGTCAATCCAGGTTGCATCACAGCCTCTGAACGAATTTTGTAAGAATTTCTCTCTCTTTCACTGTCTTTGTTTTACGGGTTTTTAAAAGTAATTTATTTTTATAATGGGGTTTAGCTGCTTTTCACGGCTGTGTTTATGCGGCTTTACACCCACTTGACTCACTTCCAGACAGATATCAATACATAGGTTTTAAGATTCTTACTAGTCACATATATTCTTGTGCGGTGAATAGGGGGTGTTGAGTCCAGTTCACTGAGCAAGGGGTAGGTCTTGTCTATTACATATTGGGTGTATGGAACGGTATCTGAGGGAATTTGAAACCCTTGTTTTATGCATCACCCCACCTCACCTTTCCCGTTAAGCAGCCATAGTGTGTTTTCTAAACGTGTGACTCTGTTCTGTTTTGTAATTCAGTTCAGGTGTAGCGGTTTTTACATTCCCTCTATAAGTGATAGCTTATGATAAGTGTCTTTTTCTGTGTCACTTATTTCACTTAGAATCGTCATACCTAAATCCACTCATCTTGCTTCTACTAGCCTTATGACATTGATTTCATGTCTGAGTGATATTCCTTTGTACATAAGGACCACAAATTCTTTATCCATTTTTCTCTTTCCTGGGATATTTAAGGTGTCATGAAGTGGAGGTTCTTGTCAACATAGCAGCCCTAAACATTGGGGTGCCTGTGTCTTGCTGATTTTTAGTTTTCCCAATTTATACGCCCATGAGTGGACTTGCCCTATGCTCCCTAAGCTGTGTTTTTTCGATGTTTCAGGACACACCGTACACTTCTCCAGAGTGGCTTTTGGCAATTTACATCCCGCCCATCAGCGTAGCAAGGCTGCCATTTCTCCATGGCCTGTACTGCATTTCTGGTTTTGACACTTTTTGCAGCATGGCCCTTTTGACCGATGGGAAGCGAGACCTCTTTGTAGCGCTGATTTGCCTTTCCAGGTTGCTTGGTTGGCGAAAAAGGGCGTATGCGTTTTTTCCTGAATATATTCAGGAAAAAACGCATACGCCCTTTTTGGCCAAGGGCATCATTGTCGACGTTTTGCCGCTTTTCATGTGCTTTAAAGGCGATTCGAATCTACCTCCTGAAATCTCTTTCCTGCAATTCTGCCTTGCTTTCAAATCCTCTTCGTTGCCTTCCCTCAATATATCTGTGGATGAGAGTTATCATTTATAACTCTGCGGGTTTGTGAATTGCAGTGTCCCTGAGCTCCATTTTCAAACTCGCTTTTTTGGGAGCTGGCCACAAAAGCGCGAGATTGCCTCAGGCCCTATTCTGGTTCCTGGAGGCAGGCTGAGCCTGTGGTTAATTCTTCTTCCTGATGGGAAAATAGAGTGACCTGTGCCTGTCCCAACACCTAGATCTAGTCTCTCATTGGTTGCCCCTCTTCCCGTTCATCTTCAGAACAAATTGCAACCTGTAGGGAACAGGAGCTTAAAGGTGCTGATTCTCCAAGTAGGGAGATTGCTAGTAAAGTAGCTGGAAAGGCGAACCCTAGCACAAGGAGATGAGAAATGGGGTGCGTTTTAGAAACCTTTCAAAATCACACGGTGTACCATCTTCTGGGTTTCTCATGCATGTTTTCGATGTAGGAAGATGCCCTTGAACCTGGAGATTTGGGACCCATGGGATGGGTACCACGCAGTATTACTTTAAAGGGTCTGAGTTTGCTCACCCAACCTCACCCAACCTCTCAGCCCCAAGAGTGTCCACCCTTATGTCTCATCCAGGTGTGGGTCTAGATATGGTCAATGCAGGTTGCATCACAGCCCCTGAACGAATTTTGTAAGAATTTCTCTCTCTTTCACTGTCTTTGTTTTACGGGTTTTTAAAAGTAATTTATTTTTATAATGGGGTTTAGCTGCTTTTCACGGCTGTGTTTATGCGGCTTTACACCCACTTGGCTCACTTCCAGAGAGATATCAATACATAGGTTTTACGATTCTTACTAGTCAGATATATTCTTGTGCGGTGAATAGGGGGTGTTGAGTCCAGTTCACTGAGCAAGGAGTAGGTCTTGTCTATTACATATTGGGTGTATGGAAAAGTATCTGAGCGAATTTGAAACCCTTGTTTTATGCATCACCCCACCTCACCTTTCCCGTTAAGCAGCCATAGTGTGTTTTCTAAACGTGTGACTCTGTTCTGTTTTTTAATTCAGTTCAATTGTAGCGGTTTTTACATTCTCTCTATAAGAGATAGCTTATGATAAGTGTCTTTTTCTGTGTGACTGATTTCACTTAGAATCGTCATACCTAAATCCACTCATCTTGCTTCTACTAGCCTTATGACATTGATTTCATGTCTGAGTGATATTCCTTTGTACATAAGGACCACAACTTCTTTATCCATTTTTCTCTTTCCTCTGAGATTTAAGGTGTCATGAAGTGGAGGTTCTTGTCAACATAGCAGCCCTAAACATTAGGGTGCCTGTGTCTTGCTGATTTTTAGTTTTCCCAATTTATACGCCCATGAGTGGACGTGCCCTATGCTCCCTAAGCTGTGTTTTTTCGATGTTTCAGGACACACCGTACACTTCTCCAGAGTGGCTGTTGGCAATTTACATCCCGCCCATCAGCGTAGCAAGGCTGCCATTTCTCCATGGCCTGTACTGCATTTCTGGTTTTGACACTTTTTGCAGCATGGCCCTTTTGACCGATGGGAAGCGAGACTTCTTTGTAGCGCTGATTTGCCTTTCCAGGTTGCTTGGTTGGCCAAAAAGGGCGTATGCGTTATTTCCTGAATATATTCAGGAAAAAACGCATACGCCCTTTTTGGCCAAGGGCATCATTGTCGACGTTTTGCCGCTTTTCATGTGCTTTAAAGGCGATTCGAATCTACCTCCTGAAATCTGTTTCCTGCAATTCTGCCTTGCTTTCAAATCCTCTTCGTTGCCTTCCCTCAATATATCTGTGGATGAGAGTTATCACTTATAACTCTGCGGGTTTGTGAATTGCAGTGTCCCTGAGCTCCATTTTTCAACTCGCTTTTTTGGGAGCTGGCCGCAAAAGCGCGGGATTGCCTCAGGCCCTATTCTGGTTCCTGGCGGCAGGCTGAGCCTGTGGTTAATTCTTCTTCCTGATGGGAAAATAGAGTGACCTGGGCCTGTCCCAACACCTAGATCTAGTCTCTCATTGGTTGCCCCTCTTCCCGTTCATCCTCAGGACAAATTGCAACCTGTAGGGAACAGGAGCTTAAAGGTGCTGATTCTCCAAGTAGGGAGATTGCTAGTAAAGTAGCTGGAAAGGCGAACCCGAGCACAAGGAGATGAGAAATTGGGTGCGTTTTAGAAACCTTTCAAAATCACACGGTGTACCATCTTCTGGGTTTCTCATGCATGTTTTCGATGTAGGAAGATGCCCTTGAACCTGGAGATTTGGGACCCATGGGATGGGTACCACACAGTATTACTTTAAAGGGTCTGCGTTTGCTCACCCAACCTCACCCAAACTCTAAGCCCCAAGAGTGTCCACCCTTATGTCTCATCCAGCTGTGGGTCTAGATATGGTCAATCCAGGTTGCATCACAGCCTCTGAACGAATTTTGTAAGAATTTCTCTCTCTTTCACTGTCTTTGTTTTACGGGTTTTTAAAAGTAATTTATTTTTATAATGGGGTTTAGCTGCTTTTCACGGCTGTGTTTATGCGGCTTTACACCCACTTGACTCACTTCCAGACAGATAACAATACATAGGTTTTAAGATTCTTACTAGTCACATATATTCTTGTGCGGTGAATAGGGGGTGTTGAGTCCAGTTCACTGAGCAAGGGGTAGGTCTTGTCTATTACATATTGGGTGTATGGAACGGTATCTGAGCGAATTTGAAACCCTTGTTTTATGCATCAACCCACCTCACCTTTCCCGTTAAGCAGCCATAGTGTGTTTTCTAAACGTGTGACTCTGTTCTGTTTTGTAATTCAGTTCAGGTGTAGCGGATTTTACATTCCCTCTATAAGTGATAGCTTATGATAAGTGTCTTTTTCTGTGTCAGTTATTTCACTTAGAATCGTCATACCTAAATCCACTCATCTTGCTTCTTCTAGCCTTATGATATTGATTTCATGTCTGAGTGATATTCCTTTGTACCTAATGACCACAACTTCTTTATCCATTTTTCTCTTTCCTGGGATATTTAAGGTGTCGTGAAGTGGAGGTTCTTGTCAACATAGCAGCCCTAAACATTGGGGTGCCTGTGTCTTGCTGATTTTTAGTTTTCCCAATTTATACGCCCATGAGTGGACGTGCCCTATGCTCCCTAAGCTGTGTTTTTTCGATGTTTCAGGACACACCGTACACTTCTCCAGAGTGGCTTTTGGCAAAGTACATCCCGCCCATCAGCGTAGCAAGGCTGCCATTTCTCCATGGCCTGTACTGCATTTCTGGTTTTGACACTTTTTGCAGCATGGCCCTTTTGACCGATGGGAAGCGAGACTTCTTTGTAGCGCTGATTTGCCTTTCCAGGTTGCTTGGTTGGCCAAAAAGGGCGTATGCGTTATTTCCTGAATATATTCAGGAAAAAACGCATACGCCCTTTTTGGCCAAGGGCATCATTGTCGACGTTTTGCCGCTTTTCATGTGCTTTAAAGGCGATTCGAATCTACCTCCTGAAATCTGTTTCCTGCAATTCTGCCTTGCTTTCAAATCCTCTTCGTTGCCTTCCCTCAATATATCTGTGGATGAGAGTTATCACTTATAACTCTGCGGGTTTGTGAATTGCAGTGTCCCTGAGCTCCATTTTTCAACTCGCTTTTTTGGGAGCTGGCCGCAAAAGCGCGGGATTGCCTCAGGCCCTATTCTGGTTCCTGGCGGCAGGCTGAGCCTGTGGTTAATTCTTCTTCCTGATGGGAAAATAGAGTGACCTGGGCCTGTCCCAACACCTAGATCTAGTCTCTCATTGGTTGCCCCTCTTCCCGTTCATCCTCAGGACAAATTGCAACCTGTAGGGAACAGGAGCTTAAAGGTGCTGATTCTCCAAGTAGGGAGATTGCTAGTAAAGTAGCTGGAAAGGCGAACCCGAGCACAAGGAGATGAGAAATTGGGTGCGTTTTAGAAACCTTTCAAAATCACACGGTGTACCATCTTCTGGGTTTCTCATGCATGTTTTCGATGTAGGAAGATGCCCTTGAACCTGGAGATTTGGGACCCATGGGATGGGTACCACACAGTATTACTTTAAAGGGTCTGCGTTTGCTCACCCAACCTCACCCAAACTCTAAGCCCCAAGAGTGTCCACCCTTATGTCTCATCCAGCTGTGGGTCTAGATATGGTCAATCCAGGTTGCATCACAGCCTCTGAACGAATTTTGTAAGAATTTCTCTCTCTTTCACTGTCTTTGTTTTACGGGTTTTTAAAAGTAATTTATTTTTATAATGGGGTTTAGCTGCTTTTCACGGCTGTGTTTATGCGGCTTTACACCCACTTGACTCACTTCCAGACAGATATCAATACATAGGTTTTAAGATTCTTACTAGTCACATATATTCTTGTGCGGTGAATAGGGGGTGTTGAGTCCAGTTCACTGAGCAAGGGGTAGGTCTTGTCTATTACATATTGGGTGTATGGAACGGTATCTGAGGGAATTTGAAACCCTTGTTTTATGCATCACCCCACCTCACCTTTCCCGTTAAGCA
The DNA here is from genome assembly GCF_028021215.1 of Eschrichtius robustus. Taxonomy (NCBI): domain Eukaryota; kingdom Metazoa; phylum Chordata; class Mammalia; order Artiodactyla; family Eschrichtiidae; genus Eschrichtius; species Eschrichtius robustus. Next base: position 306,173 of record NW_027175289.1, on the reverse strand, counting down.
GCCATAGTGTGTTTTCTAAACGTGTGACTCTGTTCTGTTTTGTAATTCAGTTCAGGTGTAGCGGTTTTTACATTCCCTCTATAAGTGATAGCTTATGATAAGTGTCTTTTTCTGTGTCACTTATTTCACTTAGAATCGTCATACCTAAATCCACTCATCTTGCTTCTACTAGCCTTATGACATTGATTTCATGTCTGAGTGATATTCCTTTGTACATAAGGACCACAAATTCTTTATCCATTTTTCTCTTTCCTGGGATATTTAAGGTGTCATGAAGTGGAGGTTCTTGTCAACATAGCAGCCCTAAACATTGGGGTGCCTGTGTCTTGCTGATTTTTAGTTTTCCCAATTTATACGCCCATGAGTGGACTTGCCCTATGCTCCCTAAGCTGTGTTTTTTCGATGTTTCAGGACACACCGTACACTTCTCCAGAGTGGCTTTTGGCAATTTACATCCCGCCCATCAGCGTAGCAAGGCTGCCATTTCTCCATGGCCTGTACTGCATTTCTGGTTTTGACACTTTTTGCAGCATGGCCCTTTTGACCGATGGGAAGCGAGACCTCTTTGTAGCGCTGATTTGCCTTTCCAGGTTGCTTGGTTGGCCAAAAAGGGCGTATGCGTTTTTTCCTGAATATATTCAGGAAAAAACGCATACGCCCTTTTTGGCCAAGGGCATAATTGTCGACGTTTTGCCGCTTTTCATGTGCTTTAAAGGCGATTCGAATCTACCTCCTGAAATCTCTTTCCTGCAATTCTGCCTTGCTTTCAAATCCTCTTCGTTGCCTTCCCTCAATATATCTGTGGATGAGAGTTATCATTTATAACTCTGCGGGTTTGTGAATTGCAGTGTCCCTGAGCTCCATTTTCAAACTCGCTTTTTTGGGAGCTGGCCACAAAAGCGCGAGATTGCCTCAGGCCCTATTCTGGTTCCTGGAGGCAGGCTGAGCCTGTGGTTAATTCTTCTTCCTGATGGGAAAATAGAGTGACCTGTGCCTGTCCCAACACCTAGAACTAGTCTCTCATTGGTTGCCCCTCTTCCCGTTCATCTTCAGGACAAATTGCAACCTGTAGGGAACAGGAGCTTAAAGGTGCTGATTCTCCAAGTAGGGAGATTGCTAGTAAAGTAGCTGGAAAGGCGAACCCTAGCACAAGGAGATGAGAAATGGGGTGCGTTTTAGAAACCTTTCAAAATCACACGGTGTACCATCTTCTGGGTTTCTCATGCATGTTTTCGATGTAGGAAGATGCCCTTGAACCTGGAGATTTGGGACCCATGGGATGGGTACCACGCAGTATTACTTTAAAGGGTCTGAGTTTGCTCACCCAACCTCACCCAACCTCTCAGCCCCAAGAGTGTCCACCCTTATGTCTCATCCAGGTGTGGGTCTAGATATGGTCAATGCAGGTTGCATCACAGCCCCTGAACGAATTTTGTAAGAATTTCTCTCTCTTTCACTGTCTTTGTTTTACGGGTTTTTAAAAGTAATTTATTTTTATAATGGGGTTTAGCTGCTTTTCACGGCTGTGTTTATGCGGCTTTACACCCACTTGGCTCACTTCCAGAGAGATATCAATACATAGGTTTTACGATTCTTACTAGTCAGATATATTCTTGTGCGGTGAATAGGGGGTGTGGAGTCCAGTTCACTGAGCAAGGAGTAGGTCTTGTCTATTACATATTGGGTGTATGGAAAAGTATCTGAGCGAATTTGAAACCCTTGTTTTATGCATCACCCCACCTCACCTTTCCCGTTAAGCAGCCATAGTGTGTTTTCTAAACGTGTGACTCTGTTCTGTTTTGTAATTCAGTTCAATTGTAGCGGTTTTTACATTCTCTCTATAAGAGATAGCTTATGATAAGTGTCTTTTTCTGTGTGACTGATTTCACTTAGAATCGTCATACCTAAATCCACTCATCTTGCTTCTACTAGCCTTATGACATTGATTTCATGTCTGAGTGATATTCCTTTGTACATAAGGACCACAACTTCTTTATCCATTTATCTCTTTCCTGGGATATTTAAGGTGTCATGAAGTGGAGGTTCTTGTCAACATAGCAGCCCTAAACATTGGGGTGCTTGTGTCTTGCTGATTTTTAGTTTTTCCAATTTATACGCTCATGAGTGGACGTGCCCTATGCTCCCTATGCTGTGTTTTTTCGATGTTTCAGGACACACCGTACACTTCTCCAGAGTGGCTGTTGGCAATTTACATCCCACCCATCACCGTAGCAAGGCTGCCATTTCTCCATGGCCTGTCCTGCATTTCTGGTTTTGAAACTTTTTGCAGCATGGCCCTTTTGACCGATGGGAAGCGAGACCTCTTTGTAGCGCTGATTTGCCTTTCCAGGTTGCTTGGTTGGCCAAAAAGGGCGTATGCGTTTTTTCCTGAATATATTCAGGAAAAAACGCATACGCCCTTTTTGGCCAAGGGCATCATTGTCGACGTTTTGCCGCTTTTCATGTGCTTTAAAGGCGATTCGAATCTACCTCCTGAAATCTGTTTCCTGCAATTCTGCCTTGCTTTCAAATCCTCTTCGTTGCCTTCCCTCAATATATCTGTGGATGAGAGTTATCATTTATAACTCTGCGGGTTTGTGAATTGCAGTGTCCCTGAGCTGCATTTTTCAACTCGCTTTTTTGGGAGCTGGCCGCAAAAGCGCGGGATTGCCTCAGGCCCTATTCTGGTTCCTGGCGGCAGGCTGAGCCTGTGGTTAATTCTTCTTCCTGATGGGAAAATAGAGTGACCTGGGCCTGTCCCAACACCTAGATCTAATCTCTCATTGGTTGCCCCTCTTCCCGTTCATCCTCAGGACAAATTGCAACCTGTAGGGAACAGGAGCTTAAAGGTGCTGATTCTCCAAGTAGGGAGATTGCTAGTAAAGTAGCTGGAAAGGCGAACCCGAGCACAAGGAGATGAGAAATTGGGTGCGTTTTAGAAACCTTTCAAAATCACACGGTGTACCATCTTCTGGGTTTCTCATGCATGTTTTCGATGTAGGAAGATGCCTTTGAACCTGGAGATTTAGGAACCATGGGATGGGTAACACACAGTATTACTTTAAAGGGTCTGCGTTTGCTCACCCAACCTCACCCAACCTCTAAGCCCCAAGAGTGTCCACCCTTATGTCTCATCCAGCTGTGGGTCTAGATATGGTCAATCCAGGTTGCATCACAGCCTCTGAACGAATTTTGTAAGAATTTCTCTCTCTTTCACTGTCTTTGTTTTACGGGTTTTTAAAAGTAATTTATTTTATAATGGGGTTTAGCTGCTTTTCAGGGCTGTGTTTATGCGGCTTTACACCCACTTGACTCACTTCCAGACAGATATCAATACATAGGTTTTAAGATTCTTACTAGTCACATATATTCTTGTGCGGTGAATAGGGGGTGTTGAGTCCAGTTCACTGAGCAAGGAGTAGGTCTTGTCTATTACATATTGGGTGTATGGAACGGTATCTGAGCGAATTTGAAGCCCTTGTTTTATGCATCACCCCACCTCACCTTTCCCGTTAAGCAGCCATAGTGTGTTTTCTAAACGTGTGACTCTGTTCTGTTTTGTAATTCAGTTCAGGTGTAGCGGTTTTTACATTCCCTCTATAAGTGATAGCTTATGATAAGTGTCTTTTTCTGTGTCACTTATTTCACTTAGAATCGTCATACCTAAATCCACTCATCTTGCTTCTACTAGCCTTATGATATTGATTTCATGTCTGAGTGATATTCCTTTGTACATAAGGACCACAACTTCTTTATCCATTTTTCTCTTTCCTGGGATATTTAAGGTGTCATGAAGTGGAGGTTCTTGTCAACATAGCAGCCCTAAACATTGGGGTGCCTGTGTCTTGCTGATTTTTAGTTTTCCCAATTTATACGCCCGTGAGTGGACGTGCCCTATGCTCCCTAAGCTGTGTTTTTTCGATGTTTCAGGACACACCGTACACTTCTCCAGAGTGGCTTTTGGCAATGTACATCCCGCCCATCAGCGTAGCAAGGCTGCCATTTCTCCATGGCCTGTCCTGCATTTCTGGTTTTGACACTTTTTGCAGCATGGCCCTTTTGACCGATGGGAAGCGAGACCTCTTTGTAGCGCTGATTTGCCTTTCCAGGTTGCTTGGTTGGCCAAAAAGGGCGTATTCGTTTTTTCCTGAATATATTCAAGAAAAAACGCATACGCCCTTTTTGGCCAAGGGCATAATTGTCGACGATTTGCCGCTTTTCATGTGCTTTAAAGGCGATTCGAATCTACCTCCTGAAATCTCTTTCCTGCAATTCTGCCTTGCTTTCAAATCCTCTTCATTGCCTTCCCTCAATATATCTGTGGATGAGAGTTATCATTTATAACTCTGCGGGTTTGTGAATTGCAGTGTCCGTGAGTTCCATTTTTCAACTCGCTTTTTTGGGAGCTGGCCACAAAAGCGCGAGATTGCCTCAGGCCCTATTCTGGTTCCTGGAGGCAGGCTGAGCCTGTGGTTAATTCTTCTTCCTGATGGGAAAATAGAGTGACCTGTGCCTGTCCCAACACCTAGATCTAGTCTCTCATTGGTTGCCCCTCTTCCCGTTCATCTTCAGGACAAATTGCAACCTGTAGGGAACAGGAGCTTAAAGGTGCTGATTCTCCAAGTAGAGAGATTGCTAGTAAAGTAGCTAGAAAGGCGAACCCTAGCACAAGGAGATGAGAAATGGGGTGCGTTTTAGAAACCTTTCAAAATCACACGGTGTACCATCTTCTGGGTTTCTCATGCATGTTTTCGATGTAGGAAGATGCCCTTGAACCTGGAGATTTGGGACCCATGGGATGGGTACCACGCAGTATTACTTTAAAGGGTCTGAGTTTGCTCACCCAACCTCACCCAACCTCTCAGCCCCAAGAGTGTCCACCCTTATGTCTCATCCAGGTGTGGGTCTAGATATGGTCAATGCAGGTTGCATCACAGCCCCTGAACGAATTTTGTAAGAATTTCTCTCTCTTTCACTGTCTTTGTTTTACGGGTTTTTAAAAGTAATTTATTTTTATAATGGGGTTTAGCTGCTTTTCACGGCTGTGTTTATGCGGCTTTACACCCACTTGGCTCACTTCCAGAGAGATATCAATACATAGGTTTTACGATTCTTACTAGTCAGATATATTCTTGTGCGGTGAATAGGGGGTGTTGAGTCCAGTTCACTGAGCAAGGAGTAGGTCTTGTCTATTACATATTGGGTGTATGGAAAAGTATCTGAGCGAATTTGAAACCCTTGTTTTATGCATCACCCCACCTCACCTTTCCCGTTAAGCAGCCATAGTGTGTTTTCTAAACGTGTGACTCTGTTCTGTTTTTTAATTCAGTTCAATTGTAGCGGTTTTTACATTCTCTCTATAAGAGATAGCTTATGATAAGTGTCTTTTTCTGTGTGACTGATTTCACTTAGAATCGTCATACCTAAATCCACTCATCTTGCTTCTACTAGCCTTATGACATTGATTTCATGTCTGAGTGATATTCCTTTGTACATAAGGACCACAACTTCTTTATCCATTTTTCTCTTTCCTCTGAGATTTAAGGTGTCATGAAGTGGAGGTTCTTGTCAACATAGCAGCCCTAAACATTAGGGTGCCTGTGTCTTGCTGATTTTTAGTTTTCCCAATTTATACGCCCATGAGTGGACGTGCCCTATGCTCCCTAAGCTGTGTTTTTTCGATGTTTCAGGACACACCGTACACTTCTCCAGAGTGGCTGTTGGCAATTTACATCCCGCCCATCAGCGTAGCAAGGCTGCCATTTCTCCATGGCCTGTCCTGCATTTCTGGTTTTGACACTTTTTGCAGCATGGCCCTTTTGACCGATGGGAAGCGAGACCTCTTTGTAGCGCCGATTTGCCTTTCCAGGTTGCTTGGTTGGCCAAAAAGGGCGTATGCGTTTTTTCCTGAATATATTCAGGAAAAAACGCATACGCCCTTTTTGGCCAAGGGCATCATTGTCGACGTTTTGCCGCTTTTCATGTGCTTTAAAGGCGATTCGAATCTACCTCCTGAAATCTGTTTCCTGCAATTCTGCCTTGCTTTCAAATCCTCTTCGTTGCCTTCCCTCAATATATCTGTGGATGAGAGTTATCATTTATAACTCTGCGGGTTTGTGAATTGCAGTGTCCCTGAGCTCCATTTTTCAACTCGCTTTTTTGGGAGCTGGCCA